>NW_024733734.1:9807406-9889906 GCF_018991925.1 Homarus americanus
GTGCCAGGCAGGGTATAGGCACTCCCTGACCCTCCGTGACCTCTAGACCCTGACTGGCAACATCACACACTGGCACCATCACACCCTGGCACCATCACACCTGGCACCATCACACACTGGCACCATCACACCCTGGCACCATCACCCTGGCACCATCACACACTGGCACCCCCACACCCTGGCACCATCACACACTGGCACCATCACACCCTGGCACCATCACACCCTGGCACCCCCACACACTGGCACTATCACACCCTGGCGCCTTGTATATAGTGCCATTCTCCAATTCCTCAAAGGTAAAAGCGGCTTGAAGGAGTGGCCCCAAAACAGCCCAATTTGGAGAGCAATTCGAAGGTGTATTTAGTGAGATACATCATTTATCGTCATATACAGATAAACAAGACTACATAGTGTTTACTTGTTTATTTGTTTACTTGTTTATTTGTTTATTCCAAGGAGTCGTCGGGTATAGACAAGACAACAACAAGGAAACTTTAAAAAAAAACAAACAATGATAATACCACAATGAAGATGAGTGGGTGGGTGAGTTGGTTGGTGGGTTGGTGGGTGACGCTCCTCCTACAGCAAAAAAACAAACCCACAAACACGAATGATTAACAAACCAAAAAAAAGTTTAAAATTGCCATGACAAAGACATTGATGAGGTAAGATGGTTAGTGGGTGAGGCCAACGTGATGAGAGAGGCGTGTTGGTGGGCGTGGATGGGCATGGAGGGCGTGGGGATGGGGACGTGGGGAGGGATGGGTGTGTTGGTAGGCGTGGAGAAACGTAGGAGGAGGGGGTGTGTGTGTGGGGGAGAGGGAGTGAACGTCCTGACCCTCACCACCCCCCACAACACAACACACTGTCTGATGGTGGTGCACTTTCTTCCCTCCATCGTTTAGTGCACAATTATCAGAGCCAGAACACCCTACTGACTGCACCAGGCCCCCCCTGCCTCTACCACCACACTACTCTACCACCACTACCACCTCCCCGTACCACCACTACCACCTCTACCACCACACTACTCTACCACCACTACCACCTCCCCGTACCACTACCACCACCACCTTCACTTAGGGGCAGAGTTTCATGTTCTGTGTTGCTTCTCTTCTGCCTCTCTCTCCTCCTCCTCTCTCCTATCTTGTCTTGTGTGTGTGTGTGTGTGTGTGTGTGTGTGTGTGCTTGGTTCGCTAGATCGTGATCATGAAAATAACCCAATCTAACCATTAAGATCGAGCCTAAAGTCCTCTTGAGGGGCCCATTCAACCAGGAATAGTATATACATCTGAGGGCATTCCAACGTGACGCCAAAGACAGTGGGTGGCAGACAGACGTTGGGTGGCAGACAGACAATAGGTGGCAGAGAGACAGTGGGTGGCAGACAGACATTGGGTGGCACTCTCTGTCTCTTATCATTCACTTGGTCACAACTCAACTTAATACATGTAGAGTAAAAGATAAATGAATTTTTCCATCTAGAGGCTCCTCGGTGTCCCTCCTTACCCCCACCAGTCTGCTCCTACAGCGCCTCCTTCGTGTGTGTTTTGTGGATCTTAAACTCAGCTCAATGTCACCTAGAGATTAAACTCAGAGGAAGAGGAGCATTTATATACGCATTGGGTATTAAAACATCGCCATATCTTGCTTCTCTTCCTCTTCCTCTTCCCCCTCCTCTTCCTCCCCGTCTTCCTCCTCCTCCTCTCTGCAACCACGAACAATTACCTCATCTCACTCCCCTCTCGCGTGTTGTATCATGAGGATTATCATCTTGACCTGATGACGTGATACATACATACATACATACATACATACATACATACATACATACATACATACATACATACATACATACAGACACGAGAGAGAGAGAGAGAGAGAGAGAGAGAGAGAGAGAGATAAGGTTCTAGGAAGGAGCTATGAAGGGAGGTATAATGAGAGAGAGAAAGAGAAAAATACTTCACAGGTGAGAAGATAAGGACGAGGAGGAGGAGGAAGAGGGGGGGGGGAACCAGGTGGAGAGATAGAGAGACAGTGAGAGACTTTACCTCCAGTATAACGAGGCTTTGAAACACTATCTCTCCCCCTTCGTCTCCTACTCGCCCCCACCCCTAGACAGTGCCACATGGTCTCTCCTACAGAAGGCACTGACTGTGGTGGTTGGCACAGAGAGATGAGTGTCCATAATTACTTGGCACTTGTAGAGCAAACTGGCACCGGTAAGTGATGTGTACTTATCCCAGAGAGAGAGAGAGAGAGGAATCAATGTCAGAACACTCGTAAGAAAACTGTCTGTCTGTCCTTTTCCTAATTTAGATAAACAAATGACGGTCACTTGGACAGAAACACACACACACACACACACACACACACACACACACACACTTTAAATACACAGGATGTATCTGTCTATATATTTATCTATTTGTGTATCTGTACGTCTGTCACTGTTTCCTGTCTCTCTGTCTCTATCTATATGTCTGTTTGTCAATCTGTGTCTGTCTGTCTATGTATGTATGTATGTATGTATGTCCCATTGCTGGCTACTATCACGCACATAAAACTGACACAGACCAAAGAACCTCAAAAGGCTTTATAAATCTGTGTGTCTGTCTGTCTGTATCTGTCTGTTTCTGTCTGTCTGTCAAAGGTTTATAAGGTCAAGTCACGCTCCCATTGTGACTAACAGATAGGAAAAAAAACAATGAGTAAAAATGAGTGAGTTGGATTATATATAGTGAGGGAGGAGGGGGTCGAGGGAGGGTGGGAAGGGAGAGGGAACCACTACCCAGACTGTGTTGACTCCTCTTCTCTGTCTTTCTTACAGGGACGTCGCAGTATCTCTCACCATTACTACCACCTCACCTGCCTCCCACCTCACCTGCCTCACACCTCATCCTCCCTCACACCTCACCTGCCTCACACCTCACCTCCCTCCCACCTCACCTCCCTCCCACCTCACCACTACCTAACACCTGACAATATCTTCGGCAGGTAGCCCCAGGGTGTTACCAAGAGCTCTGATATGATCCTTTAGCCTTGAAAAGAGCTCTGGTGCCCTACTCACAGCCCTGGAGCCCCACACACAGCCCTGGAGCCCTACTCACAGCCCTGGAGCACTACACAGCACAGCACCACGAGTCATTGTTGTCACCGCCAGCACACCTTTGTTAATACCTGCCACCGTGACGGCCATCTTATGAGACACACTCCTCCTTTATGACCGCTTTTGTGTACGACCCCACACCTGTAAACACACACACACACACACACACACACACACACACAAGGTCATAGTGTCTTGGCCTCATCTAAAACAACACCAATGATAAGAAACTTTAGCGGTGGGCGGCCAGAGACACGAGAGTCGGGCCACAGGAAACTCTCTCTCTCTCTCTCTCTCTCTCTCTCTCTCTCTCTCTCTCTCTCTCTCTCTCTCTCTCTCTCACCCAGGTAGAGAGAGAGAGAGAGAGAGTGTATGTGTGTTGTTAGGGATTCCAGGAACACAGAAGAGAAACGAAATACCTTAACTGGCTTTGTTACCGTGTTCCTACCTGCGACACACACACACACACACACACACACACACACACACACACACACACACACACACACACACACACACACACACACATCCTAACTATACTCCACCAAACTTTCCCGCCAAAAAGGGACATACATAACTGTAAGCAGAAGTGGCGGGAAACTTGCGCGCCAAAACCAACAAACAAACACAAACTTGACAATAAAAATGGAGCAACAAGATAACAGGAAACTGAAATTATATGAAGAAAAAATAAACTTTGTAAATATATTATGAATTTTTATTACAGCAACATCACCAGAATCGTTCAATATAATGCAACTGGGTTAGGTTAGTTTTTTTTTACACATAAGAAGAACCTGTTTATGTAATGTTAGTTCCCACAGTTGTCGTGTTTGTCTTTTGTGTTGGCGGTGTCACCTAGCTATCACCACCACCTACACCACTATCACCACCACCTACACCACTATCACCACCACCTGCACCACTATCACCACCACCTACACCACTATCACCACCAATACCACTATCACCACCACCTACACCACTATCACCACCCGTACCACCATCACCACCCACCACCACCACATCACCAACACACACCACCATCACCACCACCTCACCACATCACCAACCACACTACACCACCACCCACATCACCACCACCCACACCACATCACCACCACACACCACTATCACCACCACCTACACCACCATCACCACCACCTACACCACTATCACCACCACCCAACCACTATCACCACCAAACACCACTATCACCACCACCCAACCACCATCACCACCACCCCACCACACACCCCCACCCACCACACCACATCACCACCACCACACACCACCACCACCACCTACCACCATCACCACCACCCAACCACCACCACCACCTACACCACTATCACCACCACCTACACCACTAGCATCACCACCTGCACCACCATCACCACCACCCACACCACTACCACCACCTGCACCACCATCACCACCACCACCACTATCACCACCCCACCATCACCACCACCTACACCACTATCACCACCACCTACACCACTATCACCACCACCCACCAACCACCATCACCACAACCTGCACCACTATCACCACCACCTACACCATTATCACCACCGCACCACTATCACCACCACCTACACCACTATCACCACCACCCACACCACTCACCACCACCCACACACCACCACCAATACCACCACAGAGACAACTGGAGTAAAGAAACTTCAGCATATACTTTCACCAGCCCAGGGATCGAACCCGAGTCCACTAACTTGCACGACGAGCAAACCGCCACTACCCCACATACTTATCACTGGCTCCCTGACAAGAATCTAAACCCACTTGTCAATTTACCAGTTCTTCACACACACACACACACACACACACACACACACACCTCCTTCAGTGTGTTGGTGATCGTGGTGAGGAGAATGAGTTTAAGTGAGACAAGTGAGGTAGTGAGGTAAGGGTTCCTTCTCCTCCTCCTTCTCCTCGTTCTTCTTCTCCCCCTCCTCCTCCTCCTCCTCCTTCTTCTCCTTCATCATCAACACCACTATCACCACTATTACCACCACTAGCAAGTGTCACTACAGCGTCTTGGTAATATAATTTGTAGCAAGTACTTCCTCCCTCCCCCTCACCTACCCCCTCCTCTTTCTCCTTCTGTGTATATTAGGTCACTCTCTCTCTCTCGCTTTCTGGTTTTGTCTCTATCTTTTTCACTTACTTTCTCACACACATACTCTCTCTCTCTGTCTCTCTCTCTCTCTCATCGTACTCAACCTGTAAACAATATCAACTAAAACAAACTGATATGACGTCACTTGTTTATACCTCTATCAACAAACAAACATTCCTTCAATAGTAAACACAATATTTCCCAAATGTTTATAAAATACCAAACATTAAACAACTATTAAATTCTTGTTCATTTATTCAAAAAATTCAAATTACAGGTTAAAATAAAGTAAATTAATGTCTGAGGGTTGGCGACCACAGCCCCCCCCCCCTCCACTGTTAATGTACTCAGGGAAGGGGGGAAGGAGGGGAAGGGGGATGGAAGGGGGAAGGGGGGAGGGAAGGGAGACACCATTAACCCATCCTCACGTCTTTTATAACTTTCAACAAACCACAACTGTTAATTTCAACCCCAAAACACAAGGTTAATGATCTTCACTACGTTACCTTAACCTAGATACGATACAATTTGAAAATCTTTTTTTTTAAGCATTACTTTATCATATATTTCGACGTAGCATAATTAAAGATGTTATTATTTTATTTGGTAATTATATTGTATTTATTTTCTTCCTATGTTACTGTATCGTTTCTTATCTGTTACTGTTCCGTTTATTATGTTACTGTTCCGTTTATTATCTGTTACTGTTCTATTTTATCTGTTACTGTTCCATTTTACCTCTCTGTTACTGCTCCGTTGTATCACCCACTAAACCTACTGTTCTTGTCACTCTCTCTAGACAATGGAAACACCAAGAGGGGGGAGGGAGTTGTTTACACCTAATCAGCTGACTCAAGGTACATCTAGGTGTTGTAAACCGGATGATGAGGAGGCGACAGCTGGTAGGTGGAGAGTTGATGAAAGCAAGAGAGAGAGAGGCTGCAGCCCAGTCAGACCTCCTCTACACAACCCGTATCTAACACCGCCTCAAGATCACCTGTGTATCACCTTGGGTTGGGTTGGGTTGGGTCAGGCAGCAAGGCAACAAAGACACTACACAGGTGAGGACAGGTGAGACAAACGCTTAGCCTCAGGTGTGTGAGTGTCTCTTGTTTTACCTGAGCATCACACACACACACAGGTAGACAGAAGGTAGACTATCTATCTACCTGTTTATCACCTTTACTCCCTCCTCACCTTAATGGGGGGGGGGGGTGGGGGAAGGGGGAGGGGAGAGGAGGAGGGGAGGGGAGAGGAGGCAAGGGAGGATGAGTGGGAGGGGAGGTAAGAGTGTTGGTGAGGAGGGAGGGGGGAATGAGGGAGGCTGTAGGGTGAAGGAAGGAAGGAAGGAAGGAAGGAAGGAAGAAGGAGATGAAGGAAGGAAGGAAAGCTACCACTAGTTAGAGGTATTTGCCAGCCTTACTCACCAACTACCACCTCACCTCTTCAACAAATGATTTTCCCTCCCCCCTCCTTTCAATTCTTTTCACCCCCCCCTCTCCTCACTTCTACATCCCCAAACAGTAGAGAAAACAAGAGAAGATGGAAGGAAAACAGTGTTCTTGTTTGAGAATTAACTACGTGTTGTGTGAGAGCTGTTGGTGGCCGCTAATGAGTCGTCACCTTCAGTAGTTGTGTTGTGGTAGTGACGTCACACGGGGTTAAGGTCGGTCTAAGTGCCACTAATGGTCTTGGCTCCTATTGTGGCCACCCTAACCTAACCTAACCGAGCCTACTGGAGGCCATCTCAAACTTAAATCCAATCGAGCCTTACTGTGCAGTCAAATTCCTAACCTAACCTATAACTGAGCCTACTTGTACAATTCCTAACTCAAACCAACCAGTTGTAATATTCTCCTAACTTAACCCAATCCTCAGGCCAATTCCCCAACCTAAACCAACTGAGCCCACTGTGGCCACCCTAACATGTAAACCAACCAGCTGTGGCCATCCTAACTTTAACCTAAATCAGGCCATCCTTATCCCAAACTAACTTTAACCTAATCTAATCGAAATTAATCTTAACTAACCCAACTTAACATAACCCAACCTACCCTAACGTAACCTTTAACCTAACTATAAATCTCAATCCGTAACCTGTCCCAACCACAGAGAGAGAGAGAGAGAGAGAGAGAGAGAGAGAGAGAGAGAGAGAGAGAGAGAGAGAGAGAGAGAGCTTATATCACAGCCAGATGCAGTGTAAGACATGAAGCACAAGAGGGTATAGTGTACAAGTGCAAGTCCTGCCACACACCCCACCATCACCACTACCACCACACTCCACCATCACAACTACCACCACACTCCACCATCACAACCACCACCACACTCCACCACCAACTACCACCACACTCCACCATCACAACTACCACCACTCCACCATCACCACTACCACCACACTCCATCATCACAAATACCAATCTAATTATGACCACCACACTCCACCATCACCACTACCACCACACTCCATCATCACAAATACCACCCACTATGACCACCACACTCCACCATCACCACTACCACCACCCTCCATCATCACAAATACCACCCACTATGACCACCACACTCCACCATAACAACTACCACCACCCTCCATCATCACAAATACCACCCACTATCACCACCACCCTCCACCACCACCACCACCCTCCATCACCACAACCACCCACCATCACCACCTCACCACAACTACCACACACCTCCATCACCACAACCACCCACTATCACCACCACTATCACCACCCACAGTGAAAGTAAAACACCATCTAACACCATCTAGCACCACCTAACACCACCTAACACCACCTAACACCACCTTACACCACCTTACACCACCTAACACCACCTTACACCACCTAACACCACCTAACACCACCCAACACCACCCAACACCACCTAACACCACCTAATTTGCATATAAAGAAACAATGAAGATTTAGATAAGATTTTCGAGTTTTATTCCCGTTATGACTTTCACTATTAATGTACTTTATAATACAACAGTAAATAGCAAATAAATAGTGATGCAGAACTAATAGAAATAGCTTGTTATTTATGGCAATTACCGGTCCACTTGAAGATTAAATAGCCTAATTTTAACCTAACCTGACTTAACTTTAGCCTAACCTAACCTAACCTGACTTAACTTTAGCCTAACATAACTTTAATCTAACTTAATTTCAACCTAACCGAACCAAATCTAACTTTAACCTAACCTGGCCTGACTTTAACCTAAACTGGCCTGACTTTAACCTAACTTGGCCTGACTTTAACCTAAACTGGCCTGACTTTAACCTAACCTGGCCTGACTTTTACCTAACCTAATTTAACCCCTCAAGTAGCATTAAGGTGGTTGGTTAATCGTCAGGTTAAATTAGCTAGGGTGTCTAATCTTCAGGTGGTACTAATTACCCCCACTAATTTACCAACAGTTCATCACTAACTTCCTAAAACAACATTAACTAATTACCTGTATTTTCCGCATCGGAGTAGTCAGCCGCAGGAGGCGACAGACACTGGGACAACTTGCGGCCAGAGCTGCGG
The DNA here is from genome assembly GCF_018991925.1 of Homarus americanus. NCBI lineage: Eukaryota > Metazoa > Arthropoda > Malacostraca > Decapoda > Nephropidae > Homarus > Homarus americanus. Next base: position 9,816,205 of record NW_024733734.1, read on the forward strand.
CTGCGGCGGCGTGAGCGGGCCGGCAGAGTGGCCGAGTTGCCCACCATATGAGGCATGGTGTTCCTGCGGTTGCGGCCACAGGGGCAGGAACCCACCGCCTGCGACCCTTCTGGGGGGCACTGTGACGACACTGTGTCAACTGTTCACTGTTCACTGCCTTCAGGTTGACCCTCCCATACTGAGGGGGGTGAGGGGGGTAAACACTGAGGTAACGAGGGGGTGTGTAGGGGGTTATGATGCTCCGTACACTATTAAGTCCCCTCACTAGTCATTGTTATAGTGTCCTACAGTGTCACACTATAATCACTGTAAACACGACACACCAAAACCACATTACTAACGAACACTCACCATAAGAGACGATGATTAAGATAACACGAACTTATAAGAGATTTCGTATAGTGAAGCGAAATGTACGGATGTTCTCTCTCTCTCTCTCTGACCAGCCAAAGGCACTACAAGAATACTTCCTCACTACTTGCGTAAGACACACCAGTGACTTCTCCCCCCAACAACACACACACACCTCTCCTCCCCCCACTCTATAAAACACCTTCCTCCTCTCCCCCCGCAGTATATATAAATGTCCTCCCCCTCCTACAAAACACGGTCTTCCCTCACTATAAAACAAGCAGCCACACCCTTCCCTATAAACAAACACGTCTCCTTCTTGGTTAGGGTAAGTCTTGACTTCCTCCATCTATATTAAACACTCCTCAAAACACGTCCCAGACCTCCATCTATATAAACGTGAAGTACACTCCATCTATCTACATAAACTGTATATCTTCCATCGATTTTTTATAGTGTACTTAGAGCCCTCCGTCTACATAAATTAAACTACACTCTTCCATCTATATACACTACATTCCTTCAGTCATAGGTTGGATGGATATATGAGCGATAGGGGTTGGGTGTAAACGAGGCTGCCTAGTATGGACCAATAGACCCGCTGCAGTTTCCTCCATTCTTAGGTAAGGTTTGGCCAGGTCAGGTCAGGTCAGGTCTAAACCTCTCTGTGTCGTGGCCATGAATTATTTTCTCACCTATCCCTCCCAATTCTTCCTATCCCTCTCTTCCCCTGTCTCCCTATCCTCCCTCTCTCTCTTTCTCTGTCTCCTCTCTCTCTCTCTCTCTCTATCCGTCCCTCTTCCCATCACCACGGGCTGCGTCGTTCAGGAGGTTTGTCAAAGGCTGGGGGAGGCAAGGTAAGTCCAGGCTATTTCCGTATAGTTCCCCCTTCTCCACCCCCCTCACCCTTTCCCCCTCATCACCCCTCTCCTGCTCCCCCTGTGTATATCTCGTTTTTGTATACAACATTTTTAACACATACAGTATATTCTCCTTCCCCCCCTCCCCCTCCCCCTCTGACCTAGATCTTCCACCACATCCACATATAAGGTTCCACAGCATCAACCCACATCCACAGCATCAACCCACATCCACACTGCCCATAACTAACCAATCAACGCCGAAAACTACCCACTCCAACCATTATCACCACTCATATGGTCTTTACACCAACCCATCACCACAACTAAAAATACCCTGAGCCGCCCATACCACTCCTAGTGCCGCCCATGCTATCATAAGTGCCGCCCATACCACCCCCCCCTCCCCCCAGCACCACCCATACGTTCAACACAAGCATTAGTCTTACAGCCACCCACACTACCAATCATTACCGCCCATACCACCCCAAGTACCACCCACATTGCCATCTGGACTGCCCACACCACCCAAAGTGCCACCCACACCACCACCTGGAGCGCCCACATCACCCACAGTCACCACCCACACCCGAGTCAATATCCATATACGGTTTCCAGCAAGGCTCCGTAAACCTCTATTACTCGCAATGGTGTTTTGTACCTCTCTCTCTCTCTCTCTCTCTCTCTCTCTCTCTGTGTGTGTGTGTGTGTGTGTGTATTCTTGGTGTTTGTGTTCAATACATTCTAAAAAAATAACTTTTATTAATTTCAGGTCTCCTATTCATTGTTGATGGTCAAAGGTTAAATTGTTTGTGTTTATGTTAAGGGGGGAAGAGGAGGGAGGGGGAAGGTGGAGGGGAGAATGGGAGGATGGGGAAGGGTGAGGTGGTGAAATGGGAAGGAGGTGGGGAAAAGGGCCAAGGAAGGAGTGGAAGGAGAGAGGAGAGGGGAAGGAAAGTGGGAAGGGGAAGGTCAAGGGGAGATGGGGAGAGTTAACTACCAGATTAACTTCTCTACAGTACACCTGTCAAACTACTTTATTCACATCTGTTAACTAACTTGCCCACACCTGTCAACTCTACAATGGACAAAAACAGTTTATCTTTCCGTCTGTCATCTGTTCGAAGCTCTGGCCAAACTACACACCCCCCCCCCCCAAAGAGAAGAGGACAACAAAAATCTATACTGTTTTTGTTAACAACTACACTCACTGATAGATGCAACAAACAACCTGATATATTTTTCTTTAATTAGGCCACGTTGCAAGAATCATATTGCAAGGGGGTTCAGATTCAGATTTACTCCCACGCAATGCAAGGGAGGGAATATTGCAAGGGTCATATTTACAGGGGTCAAGTTGCAAAGGGTCATATTATTGGGGTCAAGTTGCAAAGGGTCATATTACAGGGGTCAAATTGCAAAGGGTCATATTATAGGGGTCAAGTTGCAATGTATCATGTTATAAGGCATCATGTTGCGTGGGTCAGAGGTCAGGAACGAGAGAGAGAGAGATGGTTCAAACGGGTTAAGATGTTATTGTTTGGACTGACGGACGATTACGGTAAATGAGTGTCTCGGCTCAGGTAGTGTGTTGACCTGTGTACACCTGTTTTGTTTACCTATGTGTACCTGTTTGTTGACCTGTGTGTACCTATTTTGTTTACCTATGTGTACCTGTTTGTTGACCTGTGTGTACCTGTTTTGTTAACCTGTGTGTACCTGTTTTGTTTACCTGCGTCCATCTGTTGTTTTACACTATACCCACCCTCCACTCACATCCTCCCCCGCCCTCACCACACACGGCCATCCACACCCTGACCATCCACGTCCTCCACCCTCACCACACACGCCCTCCCCCCATCCACACCCTGACAGGCCCCAACACCACAACAACAGGGAGCCAACCAAAGTTTTACTGTACAAACACAACTCCTTTGGTGGTGAAGCAACTAAACCAACACATCACCTCATTTAGTCTTTTATTGCGTGTCTGCTGACGAGTTGTTCAAGATCTTACTGCTGCCCCACCACCACCCCCCACCACCACCCCCCCACACCCATCCCACAGCCTGTATCACTGTGGCAGCGAGAGAAGACCTACCTTATTAGGGTCAGTTCTTCTTTGTTTCTGTAGCAGAGTTATTGCTATATACCCTCCCGAAAAATCTATATTTACAAACACACGTATATACAAATTCATATATAAGACTAAACTATACGTAGCGGAACACGTACGTACAGTTATACATACATACATACACATACGTAAACAGTCCATTACACACACATACACAAAATCTCTAAGGTGTAGGGGGAGGGACTAATTAGTGGAGGTACCTCAAGTGTATACATGATCACACCTGTACACGAACATACTACACACGGACTCAAGCACACACACACACACACGTACACCCACTCACGGACACTGATGATTCTTGTTCTCTCTCTCAGATCCAAGACCTGTATCAAGGATTTGGGAGGGAGGGCAGCAGAGGGGGTGGAGGAGACGGAGGGTGTCTGCTGCATTTGCGACGCCCCACGTACATACGGGGCAGGAGGGGCGTGGCTCACACACACACACACACACACACACACACACACACACACACACACACACACACATCCCTCCTAACTGTCAGCCTTTCGCACACCTCGTGACTGACACACTGTCACTTTCGCACGGCTATTTGTCCCTCAGTCACCTTCACACACTGGGGGTCTTAATCACCAGCGACTACCATAAGAAACCCACACTATCACCGGCTCAACACACTGACCCTTTCGACTCTCACTGACCATCACCACGACCTCATCTGCAAATTTGGTAAGAAGCTTCTGCACCATCCTCGACACCGGCTCCTACTACCACCTGAGATCCCTAGTCCGAGAATTGCTGTTCGACACCACAACCGCATCCAGCCCATACGTGCACGAACTGATCGCTATAAGAACAGCCCAGTCCCAACCATTGTAAAAATTTATCAACTTCTGTAATATTAAACCAGTGTATTCACTCCCCAGTAAATACTACTTGCACTGTCACTATGTTGAAATGAACTGTGCTTGAGCTTTCCCATCTAGTTATTATATGTCTTATTTGAAGCCACTTATACATTTTGTATATTATTTGTAATTCGAAACCCATTCCCCAAATATGTAACTGTATATTTTCAGCCTTCTGGCTGTCAAGCTCTTTCAATAAACCGTTAATTATTATTAATAACAGCGCCTGGCGATCCTTTCAACCTATAATAACATATATCAGAGTTACGCCCGACAAACGATCTACCTGTCTTCTGCCTGTAGTGACGATCTTACACAGGTAACTTCTTAAAACACAATACCGTCTTTATCTCGAGTTTAAATACCCTGTGTTATTGGTCCATCTGTTGAGCCTCAGATGGTTCCTCAGCAGGTCTCTTGAGGCAGCTGGTGAAGGATGACAACAACAGCTGGTGCCTCGACTACCACCACTACCACCACCACCACCACCACCACCACCACCACCACCACCACTACCACCACCACCATTACAACATCAAAGACAGAAAGACAGAACAACAAGGCAAAAATATTTCGTATCACCTGAAAGATTAGATAATCTGGTTTATTTCACCTGATGATGGAAACACACCTGGAGGGGTTACGTTAAGTTAGAAGTTAGGTTAAGTTAGGTTAGGTTAGGTTAGGTTTTAGGTGTTTAAGCATCAAAATGTAAACTAAGGAGACTAATTCTCAGGTTAACAAGAGATTCTCCTTTCCAATCTCTTTTTTCATAAAAGGCCACGAGGGTAGGGAGGAAGGAGGAGGAGGAAGAGAGGAGGAGGAAAGGAGAAGAGAGGGAAGAGAAACGGAAACCCACACCAATCAAAAAAAAAGACTTTGGTTTGTGAGAAGCCAATCGACCAATCAGCGAATCAAACGTAGCGAAAGAGGCAGGAGGTCGTTTCATCCCGTCGTAACGAATTGATCAACCACGACCCATCCATCCATCAATCGAGGAATAGATGGTAGATGGGTCGTTTTGGCTGCTACGAAATCACCAATTAATCAACAACACGAATCATCCATCTATCCATCCATCCGTCTATCCATCCATCCATCCATCCATCCATCCATCCATCCATCCATCTATCCATCCATCCATCCATCAGAAAGAGAAGTTGACGAATTGATCTGTCAATCCCCCTGACGTAACTAGAAGCAGGTGGTGATGGTGGTGGTGGTGGTGGTGGTATTGGTGATAGTGGTGTTATTATTAGTGTTGGTTATGGTCCTCGCCTGGGTGGGTGGGTGGGTGACTGCGGTGGGGGTGAAGGCAGTGTTCCGTACCAGAAGATAAATACAAGCCACTACCCCCTCCTCCCTCACACGCAACACTGGGAGGAGGGAGGGGGGGGAGAGGCGAGTAGGAATGGGGAATCAAGGGGGAGGGGGGAATTATATATGGGGTGATGAGGGGAAGGGGGAAGTGTGGATGAGGGTGAGGGGTGGATGAGGGGGAAGTGTGGATGAGGGGACATGTGTAGAACGAATTTAATCTAACCCTAACCTAACACTAACCTAACCTAACCTAACCCTAACCTAACCTACCCCCAACCTAACCTAACCAACCCCCTCAGGCAAGCTCCAAACATCCCGACGGACAGACTACGTTAAATTTAATCTCCCCGCTCGGAAACGGACCCGAATCATCCTACTAAAAGCGTGTGTTTGGTCAGGTTAATGCCAATTAGGTTTAGCTCCAGGTGTGGGTCGGGTGCTGATCAGACCGCCGAGGTGTACAGCTGTCAGGCACGAGGGATTACACGGAGTTCCTACTTGTACTACAGTATAAGTACACCTCAACAGTACACTATTTACACCCTACGTTGTACTACACTCTACTGGTACATAGAAGTTAATGAATGTGGGAATGTAATTAATTAATGATTTACCTGATGATTAAGACACCTCAGTTTATTTCACCTGAAGATTAATCACCCTAAAGTTACCTGGTGACTGTAGGGTTGGTTAGCATTAGGGTGATTAATCTTCAGGTGATCCCCTCGTCTTCAACCCCGCTATAACTAACAACACCTCGTTATAACACAATACAAGACTTCTCAGTTCACTATAATGAGACTCTCAAATCAGCTGATCTCTTAGTCCAGCTGATTGATGTAAACAGAAGAGGCGTCAGCTGATCCCCCCCACTCCTGACCTACCCCAGGTGAGCGCCACATCCACCTCGTCATTAATCCCAGATGTGTGTGTGTGTGTGTGTGTGTGTGTGTGTGTGTGTGTGTGTGTCCAATGTAAACAGGATATTTTTGTACCTCATGTAAATTAACACAATAAATACTTCAATAAGAAATAATTTTTTTTACCCTTTTTGAGATAATTTTCTAATGATAATGAAAACGACTACCTCATAATACGACCTCTACCTCACAATACGACCTCTACCTCACAATACGACCTCTACCTCACAATACGACCTCTACCTCATAATACGACCTCTGACGATACACAGCTTCCCCCAGGTATAGATGGGTTCCCCCTCTATTTATAATTCATGGGTGATGGTTCCCCTAGTTAATTCATGGGTAATGGCCCCCCTAGTTAGTTCATGGGTGATGGGCCCCCTTAGTTAATTCATGGGTGATGGCCCCCTAGTTAATTCATGGGTAATGGTCCCCATAGTTAATTCATGGGTGATGGGCCCCCTTAGTTAATTCATGGGTGATGGTCCCTAGTTAATTCTGGGTGATGGCCCTAGTTAATTATGGGTGATGGGCCCCTTAGTTAATTCATGGTGATGGGCCCTTGTTAATTCATGGGTGATGGTCCCCTAGTTAATTCATGGGTGATGCCCCTTAGTTAATTCATGGGTGGGTAATGGTCCCCTAGTTAATTCATGGGTGATGGTCCCCCTAGTTAATTCATGGGTGATGGCCCCCCCTAGTTAATTCATGGGTGATGGTCCCCCTAGTTAATTCATGGGTGATGCCCCCCCTAGTTATAATAGGTATCCAGTGCGGTTCGAGTACCCATTAGTAGAGTGACTTAAGGGTAATCCAGACACCCTATTAGCACAGTCACGTCTAATAGGAGCACCACTTTTAATGCGACAGGTGAGTCTTAGCGTTGAACACATCACACACCTGGTAATTAGTACAGGTAAACGCGCTATTAATCAAATCACGACAATGTATCAGGTAAAAGGGGTCAGTTATTCTAAGGGTTATTTGAGTTTGGGGGGGGGAGTGATTTTGTAGGTTATTTAAATGGTGTTTGGGGGTATTTAACAGGTGATTTACGGGTTGATTTAAGTTTGGTGTTGATAAAAGTTGATGTGATGATAAAGGCCAATATTCACACACACGTCACTTTGTTTTGGTTTGGATCTATGAATATTTTCGACGTAAGTTTCGGTTCAGTCATTGGCTCACTTCATGTTATTCTTATCAATGGCTTCTCACGATTCTTTTTCATCACATCCGGAAGCACTAATATGACCTTTTAGTACCGCCAGAACTTCACCTCACTCACTTCAGATATGTTTTATCACCACAACAGTTTCAGCACACTTGTTGGACATGACCAGGGGTTCAAGTCTCGGCACCTGGGTACGCCTTAAGGTAACTCACTTCAGGTCACTTTCATGAAATAGTCACGTGGGTCTCAGCGCTACACATAACAAGTAACACTACGGGTAGGAGGAGAGGTAGAGAGGGGAAGGGGATGGTGGCGTGACGGAGGGGTATGTTGGCGAGGAGGAGAGACACAGAGAGGGGGGGGGTTGGGGGAGGGTAGGATAGATGGAGAGGTTCCTGAGCTGCAGGCGAGAGAGGCGAGAAGGAGGAGGAGAAGAGCAGTCACCGTCTCACTCGCCCAACGGCCCGACGCACACTGACTAACTAAACGCCTCTTCGTCCCACACACTCACCGCCCGGCGTAAAGCCCACACCACCGCCCACTAACACACCTCGTAATCCCCCCACCACCAGTAGCAAGAGATGTGTTCACTGAGACTAGCTGTAGCGGCAACAGGGTTAATACTAACGAGTCATCGGTGATAATAACAATCCTCACACGAGTCACTTACCCCAGATGCCACAAGTAAGCTGAGTGAGAGGCTGACTTGACCTATCGGTGCCGCTAGCCCTCGACATCATAATTCAGATCAAGCTAAGAGTTTGGGTGTAACACGGCGTTTACTGATAGAAAGTTGTTGCTATTGTGACCCACAGAAAAACACTGCCTCGTCACTCTGGCACTCTTAGAGGATGATATCTGGCACTCTGGTGGATGATACAGTGCCATCAATGAAGTGAACTGTAACACAAACATTAATTCTAGTGGTGGCATCGAAGCAGAAGCAGGAACTGAAGTGAGGTAGTGGAACTGCTTATCTCACCTGCTTCTTGCCTACCTGCCCCCCCCCCCCACTACTTACTCACACCTGCCTCCTCACTGCTACTGGTATTCATACACCTGCTTCCTGTCTACCTACTTACCAGTGTCTACCTGCCTGACGCCTCTGCTGGTCACTTCTGCTGGTGCTTGCTCCCAGGTCCAACACAACACAACACCACAATACAACACAACATCACAATACAACACCCCAACAACATTACATTCCTTGAGAGACAGATGGACAAAGAGACAGAAAGACAGACAGAAAAGTTGACTCGTGAGCACCACTACTGTCTACGTCACACCCAGGTACTCAGCCAGGTGAGTTTAATGACCAATGTAGCATTAACTAGGTTGTTAAGGCCTCTCTTCCGTGACCATTACCACTGTTCCTATACACACACACACACATCCTTCGCCCATTCTCTACCCATCCTCCGCCCATTCTCAACCCATCCTCCACCCATTCTCTACCCATCCTCCGCCCATTCCCTACCCATCACCCACCGATTCTCACTTCATCTCTTAGCCTACGCCTCTCCTCATCCCACCTACACCCACTCTACGCCCATCCACGCCCATCCTCGTTCCGCCTCACGCCACTTCCCACACTTAATGATACCCCTCCAGGAGCTCTCGTGTGTGTGTGTGTGTGTGTGTGTGTGTGTGTACCTCGGTCAGGTATAGTCACTCCACACGGTAAACTCTACGGAGGGAACAATGACTCTACCTTCCCTGAGTTAGAGGGTGAGTGAGTGTTTAGAGGAACAGTTCAGGGAAATCAGGTCAAATTAAGGTCACGAGGTTAAGTTAGGTCAGGTTAGGTGGTGGGGGAGGTAGGGGGAGGAGAGTGGGGGGGGGGTTGAATCTTCACTACACCACTTTGGTAGTGAGTGTGTGAGTACCTGAGAAGTGACGTCATGAGGAGGAGGGGGGGGAACTGACCTACAGGAGTGAACGCTAACACCTCCACCACCACCACCACCGAGGCCCCTAGCACCAACACCGTAAACTACCTCCTAACAATACCTCCTTACCAATTAGCACAGGTAGAGGTGAGGCGGAGATAATGAGGTATAATGAGGTCTTGGTGTGTCTGTTTCACCAGCTCATTACACACAGGTAATTGTTAAGTCATTTTTACTTAATTACGACAAGTTAAAAAGTCGACACAAAGTTGCATTAATTACCTCCCGACTAGTTTATTGACCTTTAAGACAACAGGTAGACTAGAGGTACACGTTTAATCTTTACTCCTAATTGCTTACGTGAGGTTGAATCTACCTGACAACAGAGAAGCCTCCTTGACATGGCGGCCGTGTTGTACAAAGACTCAACCCCCCTGGTGCTTCCTGTGACCGGCCCTTAACTCAAGACAGCTCCACGCTCCAGAGATTTAGCTATAGGTACACACGTCACCACAACCCAGTGAGAGTTGTGTACACGGCGTGGTTAATGTGCACATGTACACCTGATCAACCACTACCTCTCTCTCTCAATGACAATAACAATATGATCGTATATACGTGATTAGCGTTATTGACAGGTGATTTATAGAAGGGAGATTTTTAATGATTTTTGTACTTGTATACTCCAGGTTGTAGTAGTAGTATTAGTAATAATATAAGGAGGTGATATCCGAGCAGAAGCAGCAGCCCAGAAGTTATGTTACAGCCTGGATGAGATGTCGACTGTCCTTCTCTCTTCTTCGGTCGGCTTTGCTCTGCCTCAGGGGAACGAGAGCATCGGCCCCAAAGCCGACAACAGCTGCAGATATTGACTATGAGGCTACAGTCACTGAATGCCGCATAGATCTGCTGCTCAACTAATTCAACACAGATAGGATAGCTACTTATGTATTAGGATATTTAATATTAAGGTAATAAAATGGTGGCGAAGGAATGGCTATTGAGGGAGGCTGGAGGCCATTAAAAAAATAATATAAGGAGTTTACAGTGTTAATATGTACCTTTCCAATGTGCAATGCAGACAGACAGACAGACACGACCTGGTCTTTGTCACGCCAACTGTCTCCATCACCATGCAATAAACTTTTTAGCTACTGCAAGAGTGTACTGAGTCCTCTCTCTCTCTCTCTCTTTCTCTCTCTCTCTCTCTCTGTCTCTCTCTCTACCTTCTCCTCTCACGTCTTAGCTTCTTCTTCTTCTTCTTCTGTCTTTATTGTTCTTCTCTTTGTTGTTATTGTTTTTCATTCTTTCTCTCCTTCTTATTTTTATTTAATTTCACCGACAATATTTATTATACACTTTCACTTCATTCATATTCAGAGGTCAGCCTCCGTCCGGTACATTATTCATGCGGCGTTGTGTCTCCCTGTGTGATGCGTCTTGATCTCACACACACACACACACACACACACACACACACACACACACACACACACACACACACACATTCTTCTCTTTCTACTCAACTTTCTCTTCATTGCCTCATTTCTTACTTCATTATCCTCATTCTGTATCCTCATGGTTACTGTGTGTGTGTGTGTGTGTGAAGGGAGTTTCAGGTGGATGGGTGGCAGTGGGTCAGGGTGTTGGGTGGCGGAGGATGAGTGGGTGGCAGTGGGTCAGGGTGTTGGGTGGTGGAGGATGAGTGAGTGACAGTGGGTCAGGGTGTTGGGTGGCGGAGTAAGGGTGGGCAGTGGTAGGGAAGGGGGAATAGGGGTGGGGGAAGTGGAGGGGGGAGGGGGAAATTTTGACATAACTTGAAGGGAATATTACAGGTAGACACCCCGAGCAGGTGCAGTAGTGCCGCTTCGCCCACCACCCCGCCCACTACCCCTGCTGTACACACACACACACACACACACACACACACACACACACACACACACACACACACACACCTGATAAGCTATTTAAGGTTAAAAGGCTAAGAGCATAAGTCAAATACACAGGTCAGTTTGTCTCCTCTCTCTCTCTCTCCCCTTCCTCCCTCTTCTCTACAATTCATTTCTTCTCTTCTACCTCTCTCTCTCTCTTCTCCCCTTCCCCTCCATCTCTCTTCTCCCCCTTCCACTCTCCTGTCTAAACCTCCCCCTTTCCTCCCTCCCTCCTACCACACCCTTCCCCTGCTACCTCCCCCTTTCCCCCTTCTATACCTCCCCCTGTCCTCCTCCTCCTCCCTCCTTTCCCCTACCACAATCTCCCTCCCCTCTACCCCTCTTCCCTTACCACAATCTCCCCTCCCCTCTACCCCTCCCCTCTCCCCTACCCTTACCTCCTCCCCTAACACACAGAGGACTGAAAGGTCAGAGTCAAGGGATGTAACATTTAAATCACAAGATATATTTGTCTCTCTAATGGGTCCAGGGAAAGGGGGAGAAAAGGGTGGGAAGGGGAAGGGAGAGGGAGGGAGGAGGGTGAGGGGAAAAGGAAATGGAAGAGTAGGAAGAGGAAGGAAAAATGATGGGAAGGAAAGAAAGAGGAAAGATATATGATAATAAATGAGAGGAATAGTGAGAATGAGGGGAGTAAGGCAACAGGTGGAGAAGAGGGAGGGGGAAGAGGAGGGGAACACGAGGAGAGAGAGAGAGAGAGAGAGAGAGAGAGAGAGAGAGAGAGAGAGGAAGGAGATGCAACAGGTGAAGCCCAGAAGTGTTGAGGAGACGAGTGAAGTGAGTAGAGTCAAAAGATAGGTGAGGAGAGATGAAGTGAGGAAAGTCAAAGGAGAGGAGAGATGAGATGAGGTGAGGAGAGGTGAGATGAAGTGAGAAGATGATATACGTCGTCAAGGTGTGGAGCAGGACAGGTGTGGAGCAGGACAGGTGTGGAGCAGGACAGGTGTGTCGTAGGTGAGGCTACGTGCTGGCCACTGTAGCCTCAATACAGAAAACAAGGGACATCTAACCTATCTATCTACAAAAACTCCAACCAAAGGAAGGAGGAAAAAAATAACACAAGAAAGACGTGAAAAACAATAGTAAACAAACCGTAACACAAGAAGCAGAAACACACACACACACACACACACACACACACACACACACCACAGAATCCCTGGGCTCCCCCTGCACAGACTCCACATAAATACTTCACTCTGCATACAGTGTTGGTGTCGTCCGGTTAGTTCTTGTTTACACTAACGCGTTTTCTATAACACAGATGGTCTATTTCATCCTCTGGTAAAAATAGAGACCCAGGGAATGATACAAAGAAAACGTGTCAGTCATAGAAAACGTATCTGACTCATAGGAAAGTTAGGGGGAACTGAAGATTTTTTTTTTGCATTTACTTTTCTTTTGTCATCTTTTTAAACAAATTTTCTTAACTATCTTGAAAATCACTATTATTATAAGTTAAGTAATTTATGATAATTTCCCACGTCTTTTATTTACTTTCGAGTGAGTAATACGTCCATTAACAGTATAGTAACAATATATTTATCTGGTTGATTTGCGGTTGGGTTAGGTTGGGATGGGTTAGGTTAGGTTGGGTTGGGTTGGGTTGGGATGGGATGGGATGGGATGGGATGGGATGGGTCGGGTCGGGTTGGGTCAAAGTGTTTGTGCCTTCCGTTATGAATAATTGAGCTTCGTGACCTCCATACCACGCCATCTTGACCCTCCTCATACAGATTTAAAACAAGATAACCGATTTGGCCTCGTCATTGGGGAAGTTGTTTGTTTAATTATACACACACACGCGCGCACAGAGCTAGTTTGTATTTTTATTTACTAACACTCCGCACAGAAAACAAAAAGCGATTAAACAAAAAAATATATCTCTTACAAGCACATTAGAGAGACGGTCAATAATACTTAAATCCAAATAAAATATTATACCAATTAACTTATTCCAAAACGCAGTACAAATACAAGACAAAGCGAAGGGTCGGGGCGAGGAAAAGTCTATTTTAGTTATCCATGTATTAATACCTTGACGCCTCCATTTTCTGTCACCGCATTATCGGGTGTCTGAGAAAACGGGAATATTATGTTTATAGAGTAACTTGTATAAATGAGCATGAACCAATAAGGGAGCATAAACATAGTATTGTACACCCTCATGGAGCCTATTAATTCCTTGTAATAACACTAATCATTACAATATTTGAAACAAATAATATTAAATAGCTTTGCTCCTATCTTTGGGTATTTTAAAAGTGATAAGACGATAATAATAATTGTCTCAAGTGTCTGTGTGAGCGTGTCTGTGTATGCGTATCTGTGTATACGTGTGTACGTATGTATGTATGTATTGGTTCACCTTATACAAGAGGAAGGTATACATCACCCCCAGCAATATAAGGATGACACACACACACACACACACACACTTAAGGGGCAGCGAAGAATGACGAAAATGATTCCGGGACTTAGAAACCTTCCATATCAGGATAGGTTAAAGAAACTAAACTTGCATTCCCTAGAAAGACGAAGAGTGCGGGGAGATATGATAGAAGTATTTAAGTGGGTGAAAGGAATCAATAAAGAGGATATAGATAAAGTTCTTATAATATCCGAGCAGGATAGGACTCGTAGCAACGGATTTAAGTTGTTTAGGTTTAGGAGGGAGATAGGAAGAAACTGGTTCACAAATAGGGTGGTGGACGAGTGGAACAAGCTTAGCAACTTTATAGTAAGTGCTGGAACGCTGGAAAGTTTTAAAAGGAGGCTAGATAGATTCATGGATGATAGAGAGTGGTAGTAACTCTCGACAGGAGCTGCCATGCACAGGCCAACCGTCCTATTGCAGACTCCTTATTTTCTTATGTTCTTATGCAAGGTCTTATTGATGAACGTCGACCTGGACCCCCACACAGTAGTTATACGTGACACAATAACTCACCTTGGGATGAGACAACACCTACGTCAGCACCTCTCAACCTAACAACAACATTACCTTGTCCTCCAGCGACCATCTGAAGCAATGTGTTAGATGGCGTGACCTTCAGTCTACCTTAACACACACACACACACACACACACACACACACACACCTTATCTTCACTTGTATAATTTAATCATTACATTTCCATCAATTTCTACACCAACGATATACAATTTTACCAACGACTCGACATCTTCTTAACCTTTTCCTAAATAATGCATGGGTGAAGGGACGATTACTTACGTCAGGTGTGTGTGTCAGGTGTGCGTGCGTGTGTGCCAGGTGTGTGTGTGATCAGGTATGTGTGTGAGGCATAATTAGTGCCCAGGGGGTATAAATGCCCTACTAGCAGTGAAGTTATAACGGCTGCAGCACACGAGGTAATGATTACGTATCAAATCAAGTCACTGATATTTGTTTAATGATAGAGTTTGGTGATAAGGGGGAGAGGGTGTAAGTAGGTGGTGGTAGGGTGGTGGTAGTGGTGGTAGGGTGGTGGTGGTGGTGGGGAGTAATGGTGATAGTGATGGTAGGTCTTGGTGATGGTGGTTGTGGTGGGTAGTGGTGATGGTGATAGTGGGTCCTAGTGGTGATGGTGGTGGTGAGTGGTGATGGTTCCTTCAATCCCAGTACAAAAACTTACTTCTCTCTTTTTATAAATACATTCTTACCTGTTTGACGACTTAATTGCATAAACTAGTTCTACATTCTACAAATTGAGTGTGTGTGTGTGTGTGTGTGTGTTAGTTAGTTAGTTAGTCAGACATACAAAATTAATCTTCGCCAGGTAGGTAAATATGCCTTAATTAACACCACAACAACAGGTAAATCAACCACACACCTGTCAACAAATTCCTACCTCCTCTATATACAGGTGAGAGGGGGAGACAGAGAAACATTCACCTAACCTTAACTAACTCCATCATGACCTCACCTCGCAACACCTTACCTGGGGAGAAGAAAAAAAAACAACAACATTAATTAAACGAAATATCAACAAAAATAACATTCAGGTATCATATGGCGCACCTGTCCAACTGTCGATAGGTGGAAGTGATGTTGTGAGAAAGAAAGAAAACACCCAGAAGACCCAAAGGTACACAGTGCTGCGTCCTGTGTACAAACTGAGTCAAGGGTACAACAGGTGTAGTCGGGAACCAAGGTGAAGTAATTAGTGGTGATACACCTGTGAGTATAAACCCTGTACCAGGATGTGTATTATTTACCTGTTATTGTATTGTCCCCTGTAATCTTTCTTTCTTTCTTTCTTTCTTTCTTTCTTTCTTTCTTTCTTTCTTTCTTTCTTTCTTTCTTTCTTTCTTTCTTTCTTTCTTTCTTTCTTTCTTTCTTTCTTTCTTTTTCTTCCAGGTATGACTTAGGTGGAGGTGTATGGAGCCAGGTGGAGGTGTATGGAGCCAGGTGGAGGTGTATGGAGCCAGGTGGAGGTGTATGGAGCCAGATGGTGGTGTATGGAGCCAGGTGGAGGTGTATGGAGCCAGGTGGAGGTGTATGGAGCCAGGTGGAGGGTAATGAGGCCTTCCCTACACCTCTCGACCTTCACGCTATCCTGCTGATCACAACACCTCTGCCCTCCCTCCTGCCCTACCTCCCTCCCTCATGCCCTACCTCCCTCCCTCCTGCCCTACCTCCCTCCCTCCTGCCCTACCTCCCTCCACCTATTACCATACAACACACCTTTACCATGAAGATACACATCAGGATAGGTTAAAGAAACTTAACTTGCATTCCCTAGAAAGACGAAGAGTGCTGGGAGATATGATAGAAATATTTAAGTGGGTGAAAGGAATCAATAAAAGTGATATAGATAAAGTTCTTATAATATCCGAGCAGGATAGTACTCGTAGCAACGGATTTAAGTTGGATAAGTTTAGGTTTAGGAGGGAGATAGGGAGGAACTGGTTCACAAATAGGGTGGTGGACGAATGGAACAAGCTTAGCAACCTTGTAGTAAGTGCTGGAACGCTGGAAAGTTTCAAAAGGAGGCTAGATAGATTCATGGATGATAGAGAGTGGTAGTAACTCTCGACAGGAGCTGCCATGCTGTGAACACCAGAGGTTAAAGAAGAAAAAGAGTATTTGATAAGATATGCCTTCATGAGGGGTGGGGGGAGGGGGTTAGTTTATTTACTGTATCCTTAGGTAAGTTAGGTTAATTTGCATACACAGGAACTAACTAATTAACTAACTGACTGACTGACTGACTGACTGACTGACTGATTGTTTCTTTCTCTCTAAAATTTTGTCTGGTCAAGCCAAACTCTTTTCTCTTGACAGGATGATGGTGAATTCTGCTCAGTTATTATATTCTGACTAATGCTGTTTATTCTGTCCAATAATAGTGTCCAGATTGTCCGATTTTTGTCTCGATGTTGTGTCCTATGACGTGACACAGGTGAGATCATTAACGAATACGAAACAACCCGGAAAAAACCTATATCTTTGTCCATGTTTCCTAGTGTGTGTGTGCGGTCGACCACATCAGCCACTACCACACCCTTGATCTGACTCATCACTGCTGTCACCCCCACCATCACCCCACCACCCTCAGGAGCAGCACCCAGGGGACCGTATTGGCCTACCTGTCTCTCACCTGCCTCGACCCTCCACCACCTCTCACCTGACAACCCATAAGTCTCTATTCCTAACCTAACCTAACGAATCCTAACCTAACCAAACCTAACCTAACCTAACCAAACCTAACCTAACCTAACCAAACCTAACTTAACCTAATCTAACCTAACCAAACCAAACCTCATGTTGGGAGGTGGAGAGAGGGAGGTGGATGGAAGAGGGAGGTGGGTGGAGGGTGAAGGAGGGAGGAAAAGATAGAATGGATGTTGGAGAGAAGGGAGGGGTAGGTGAAGAAAGGGAGATTGAAAATGGAGAGAAGGAGAGGTAGAGGGAGGGGTAGAGAGAGAGGTGAGGGAGGGTGAGTGAGGTACCCTCCCTGACTTCCAGCCGTTTCAAGGCTACGGCGGTCATGCCTGGACGCCTCCCCCACTATCACCCTCCAGTACCACCCTTCCTCCCTCTCCACTACTCCTTCCTATCCTGTCCACCCTCCACCCACTAGCCGCCCACGCCACCCACCTTATTGTGAGTCAATTCCTTCCACCTTACAAATTTTCTTGTTGTTTCTTTTGACATCAGGATGACTAATTTGTTCCTCTATCTATCTATCTATCTATCTATCTATCTATCTATCTATCTATCAACTCCAGCAACTCCTAATAGTCATTGCTATATACAGGTTTCATGACATCACTAATTGGACAGGTAAGATACAGGTAAAATATTATCTGTATTAACCCGTTTATATTTTAGGTCATTAATTCATATATGACAGCAGAGGTAATGATGCGAATACAGGTGGAGAAATTACAGGTAGGTAGAGGTAGATATACAGGTAGGTAGAGGTAGATATACAGGTAGGTACAGAGGTAGATATACAGGTAGGTAGGTGTAGATATACAGGTAGGTAGAGGTAGATATACAGGTAGGTAGGTAGAGGTAGATATACAGGTAGGTAGAGGTAGATATACAGGTAGGTAGAGGTAGATATACAGGTAGGTAGAGGTAGATATACAGGTAGGTAGAGGTAGATATACAGGTAGGTAGAGGAAGATATACAGGTAGATACAGAGGTAGAGAGTAAAGATGCATTAGTTGTTTTTTCTCGTTGAATTTGCACACATCTTCCTGAGGGCGACGGGTGGTTGATGGCGTCCCTCCCCCCTCTCTCCTTCCCCCTCCCCCCCTCTCCTCCTCTCCCCCCTCTCCTCCTCTCCTCGCTACACCTGATACCCCTAGTGGTACATTAACCTCCTTCCTCCCCCGTGTGCATCTTACCTCCACCTTCCTTCTCTCCCTCTCCCCCAATCTTAACTCCCTCCCTCCCTTCCTGCATAGAAGACGCCGCCCTCCACACGACTAACCTTACTACCATGTATACTCCCTCCCTCCACCTCCCTCCACCCCTTCCTCCTGCTCTGACCTACACTGACCCCCCACCTCTCACTCACACCAATTGAGGCTGACCTCACCTGGTCTTCCTTTGTTTACTACGCCACTACTCCTCCTCACCCTCCTCACCTGAGACTTTACTACGCAGCTCATTCACCCTCTTTCACCTTCTCTGTCTCTCCCTCTCACCTCCTACACACAACCCTCCCCCCCTCCCCCTACTTTACACAGGTACCGACCATATTAGTCGACCTGCCTGAAACACCTGGTTGTTGCTACCTCTGTCTGAATACAGGTACTCCACACCTGTATATTTACACACCTGTACTTCTCACCCCACACACCTGTATATCATCCCCCTAAAACACCTGTTCTCGCACCTGTTCCATAACCTCCCAAACAAGAACACCGACAAATAAAAAATATATGAAAATTGGATAAAAACACAAAAAAACCCACTATACAAACATACTAAGAACAGTAGAACAGTAGAACAGGAGAACAGCGTAAGAGAAGAACAGAACAGGGCGGCAGATTAATTCAGGGCAGGATGCAAATGCACTACAGGAGGATCTAAATAAACTGCAGGGGTGGTCTGAAAAATGGCAAATGAAACTCAACACCAGCAAGTGCAGCGTACTTAATATTGGAAGAACAAATACTGTCAATGTATACAGCCTTAACAACATCAACCTAGAGAAGTCGACTTGTGAAAGACACCTAGGGGTACTTGTAAGCCCGGACCTACGGCCTAGAAAACAGTGCGTTAATGTTCGAAATAAGGCAAACAGAGTATTGGGTTTTATATCTAGAAGTGTAAGTAATAAGAGTGCAGAGGTCTTATTGCAACTATATCTTTTGAAAAATTAGTTGTATGCACTCGATTGCGGTTCAGTTCTGGTGCCCCTATTATAGAACAAATGGATATCAATTACCAGAGTCGGCAACGAAGAATGACAAAATGATTCCGGGACTTAGAAACCTTCCATATCAGGATAGTTGAAGAAACTTAACTTGCATTAGAAAGACAGAAAGATTTAGGCGAGATATGATAGAAATGTTATGTGGGTGAAAGGAATCAATAAGGGGATATAGATAAAGTTCTTATAATATCCGAGCAGGATAGGACTCGAAGCAACGGATTTAAGTTGGATAAGTTTAGGTTTAGGGAGGAGATAGGAAAAACTGGTTCACAAATAGGGTGGTGGGCGAGTGGAACAAGCTTAGCAACTTTAAGTGCTGGAACGCTGGAAAGTTTCAAAAGGAGACTGGATAGATTCATGGATGATAGAGAGTGGTAGTAACTCTCGACAGGAGCACATGCACAGACCAACCGGCCTATTGCAGACTCCTTATGTTCTCATGTAACACCTTGATGGTAGATATTCTCGTGTACACTGAGTGAGATGTCAACAATAACAATAACTGACAGGTAAACAATTAATAACAGAGGCATGGCTTTACGCACATACACGATTTTACGCACATACACGGTTTTACGCACATACACGGTTTTACGCACATGTATGGCTTTACGCACATATACGACCAAATGAATAGACACAAGGAAGACACCGATGAATAAAGACACACCGATAATTGAATAACACATAATGATAACAGGGAAAAGCGGTAATAAATGAATAAAAACAAAGAAGTGAAGAGAATAAATGTATAACAGAGAGAGAGAGAAGTAAAACCTCTGTCCATCTTACTCTCACTACTAATACATAAAATATATATATATATTTTTTTTTAATGGCCTCCAGCCTCCCTCAATAGCCACACCTTCGCCACCATTTTATTACCTTAATATTAAATATCCTAATATATAAGTAGCGATCATATCTGTGTTGAATTAGTTCCTCTTATTCACCTTTTAACCTCCTCCTCGTCTCCCTAAATCCTCCCCCTTCCCACCCCCCAAATCTTCCTCCTCCCCAAATCTTCCCTCCCCAAATCCTCCCCCCAAGTCTTCCTCCTCTTAAGTCTTCTGAATTTTCTCATAAAAATCAAGAAAAAATAAATGAAAAATCAGGTAAAGATGAGAAGAACAAGTAAGAGGGGAGAGAGAGGGAGGAGAGGGAAGGAGGAGAGGGAGGAGGAAGGAGGAGAAGAGAGGGAGGGAGGGTCAGTCATGCATGGGTAACTTGCCATAACAGATTCGCACCATCCACCACCACTACCACTACCTCTCTCCCTCACTCCTTCACCACCAACACTCCCTCACTCCTCCAGACTCGTGTGTGTGTGTGTGTGTGTGTGTGTGTGTGTGCGTGTGTGTGTGTGTTATCTTAACTCACTATCTATCATATCGATATCAGAGGACGTAGTGTACATTTTGTGTATTGAGAGAGAGAGAGACGCTATAATTATCATTACTGAACAATAACATAAAATCCTTTCCACAACTTGCCAAAACAAAACAAAAAATCTACCCCCAAAAAAACCCACAAAATCCCTCTTATTTATACAATAGGGGATTTCCTTTCCTTTTGTAAACAAGAGGAAATTAGCTAAGACGAATCCACTATCAAAATGCTGAGGTGTTTCCTGTGAGATTAAACTGTCTGTCTGTCTGCCTGTCTGTCTGCTGCCTCAACACCCCAGAGCTTAACTATAGTGGGGTATGGGCGGGGTGTGGGGGTGTGTGTGGGGGAGGGTTAGGTTAGGTTAGGTTGGGTTAGACAAGCATTGTAGTGGTTAATCCCAAAGTTATATAAGCTTGGCGGGGGTGGGAGGTGGGAGGGGGCATTGCTGTTCAGATAATCCAAAGGTAAAAACTGGACCAGAAAGCGCCAGGTGTCGCCACAGGTAAGAACCAGACACAACTTCTCACACACACACCAACAGGACAGAGGGGAAAAGTGACGGCAGTGGACAGAACCGGAACTTGAAGACCCGCAGTATCTCTGAGGTTAGGCAGTTCATATATCAAAAGGCCAGGAAGGAGAGGAAGGGGGGGAAGGGAGGGGGGACAGGTGGACTTGGGGACGAGGGAGGAGGTAGGTGTGGGGAAAGGGGTAAAAGGTGGGGAAGGGTAAAGGGTGGGGGGGGAAGAAGGAGGAGGAAAGGATAGAGAACAGAAGGAAGAGGAGAGAGGAGAGACTGGGGCACTGAGGGAAGAGTAAAAGGGAAAGATCGTAATACATTCTCAGAAATTCATAAAATTAAAACTATTTCCTCTTTTCATCAACTCCCCAAATAACCATCACTCTACCTCACATAAACCTTCGGACATAACAACCAAGACAACCACGCCCCCAAAACAAAAAACCACACAACAACATTAGAATCACACCCAAACTACGCCCATAACTACATAAACACCCATTACAGGAATAGTGAATTACCCCCCTCAAAAAAAAAAAATACAAAAACTATATCATGTCTTCTCCCAAAATCCTAAATAACAAACAGATGAGATATTAATAATATAAACAACACACTCCACACACCTCTACGTGCCACAATATCCCAACCACAAGAGGCGATACAGTAAATTAGCCATGCCCAGTCTTTATTTCTCAAACAACTAAGGTTAATATTAAGACTTTGAATAAATATATGTATAAAACAAGTATTGGAGGAGGTGGGGAAGTAGAGAGGATGTGTTTGAACGAGATGAAGTGAGAAACAGAGATCAAGTCTTGTGTCTTCTCCTACGTGTGTACAATCGGGTCAGGATCTTCTCTCGAACAGGTTTTGGGTAGTGAGAGGTGAGCAGTGGGGGGGTGAGGAGTGAGGGGTGAGGGTGAGAGGGGTGAGGAGTAGAGTGGGAGGTGAGGGTGAGGGGTGAGGGGGGAGAGGGGGGTGAGGGGGAGTGAGAGGGGGTGAGGGGGTGAGAGAGGGGGTGAGGGGGGTTTAGCTACGGATCCTGAGAGAGAGAGAGAGAGAGACAAACTCAAGATGCTGTGGGGAGGGAAGTGGAAGGTCAGAAACAGGATGACGAAGGAATGAGAGAGAGAGGAAGGGGTGGGAGAGGAAGGGGTGGGAGAGGAAGGGGTGGGGAGGAAGGGTTGGGGGGAGTGGGGGAGGGGGGAGACAGAGCCAGAGGAACCAAGAAGAAACTGAATAAATCTTACCACACAAGAAAGAAGACAGGAGGAGGGGGGAAGGGGGAGGGAACGGAGGGGGGGAAAGGAGGGGGAGAAGGAGAGCGAGAGTAATAATAAAAGTTGGAAGACAGAGGCAGAGATGAAGATAAATTATGGGAATGAAAGAACGAAAGAGGAGGAGGAGGAGGAGAAGGAAGATTAGAAGAAGAAGAAGAAGAAGGGCAATGGTGACTCAGGATGATAGTGACAGCTGCAACACACACACACACACACACACACACACACACACACACACACACACACACACACTCCATGTCCTCTTACCACCAGCTAGGAATGAGAGAGGAGAGAGGGGGGGGGTTGGAATTAGTGCCCCCGTGTAGTGGTAATATTAGCCTGAAGGGTGAGAGCAACAGACAGATACGAACAGACAGGTTGATCAGTGTTATGACCCCAGGCTAGAACGACCTGTAGGCCAGGGAGACCAGAGAACACGCCGCCAGGTAACTAACAGGTGAACAAGGATGACAGGTTAGTTAAGCATACAACAACAACAACAACTACAACTAACAACTACAATTATATCAACAACTACAACCACCACTACAACAACAACAACAACAACTAAACAACAACAGGAACCTCGTAATAAGCGGACAAAAAGAACAATAGCAAAAATAACAAAACAATTAAACAAGAACAATAAGAACAAAAGGAAGAAGAACAATAACAAATATGGCGTCCAGTTGCACTCATATAAAAACAAATACACAAACAAGAACAACAAGAACATAAAACAAGAACAGAGAGGGATAACAGCTGCACCTTCAAGAACAACAATGTCCAGTACAAATAAAGAGAACAGTGGTAACAAAAACATGTTCTTATTATGTAGGAACAATAAAAACAAGAGTTATAAACAAAGACAATCATTAAGACAACACAACAACAATAACAACGACAATAACAACAACACACATATATCAGTCCTTTAATTACTGTATATGTATGTAAACAAGTGGAACACACACACACACACACACACACACACACACACACACACACACACACACACACACACACACACACACACACACACACACACACACACACACACACACACACACACACACACACACACACACACACACACACACACACACACACACTGGTATTTAGGACTAACTGGAAAAAAATTAAAAAGTGTTGGCATTTCTCTAGTGATCCTGTGTGGGCGTCAGGGAGCAGGGCGGGGGGGGGGCGTCTCAGGGTGGGAGGTAGGGAGGAGGTCTGGGTTGGGTAAGTGGATGTGGGGAGTGAAAGTGGGCGGCTGAAGTGGGACAGCAAGTGGTCAGGGTGGTACCGTTGTGAATGGGTGTGAACCAGTTGTTGTGGGTGGGGTGGGGTTGGGTGGGGTTGGGTGGAGTGGGGTGGGGGGTGGGTGTGTAGCAGAGAGTGAGTGTGCAGTGGAGAGAGTGGATTGGTGGAGTGGTTAGTGAGAGGAAGAGTGGATGGGCAGGAGTGGGGTGGGCAGGTGGGCGAGGTGGGGAGGAGGTGGGGTCGGTCATATGGACGGAAGTAGCCAGACAGTAGTTGGGTGTATCCTGAGTGACAATAGTGGGTGTGGTAGGTGGACAGGTGACAGGTGGGATGGGTGGGTGGACAGGTGGGGTGGGTGGCAGTGTATTGAGTATAGGGGAATATTCTTGGAGGAGGTGACTGAGGTGAGGGCAGGTGAGGGCAGGTGGGGCAGGTGAAAGGGTAGGTGAGGGCAGGTGAAATCAAGTGGGGTTGGTTAGGTTGCCTGGTTGGGTTTGGTTGGGGCCCACTAGGTCAGGTTTGGTTGGGACCCACTAGGTTAGGGTTTGGTTGGGGCCCACTAGGTCAGAGTTTGGTTGGGACCCACTAGGTTGGGTTGGTTGGGGCCCTGGGTCAGGTTGGTTGGGATCCACTAGGTGGGTTTGGTTGGGGCCCACTAGGTCAGGTTTGGTTGGGGCCCACTAGGGTTGGGTTGGGGCCCACCAGGTCTCAAGGGCCCCTTTAACTGGACACAAACCTCGGTAATGAGCCCGTATTATCTGGGAACAATGACGTCACAACTAATTTAAAGTTTCAAGGCCATCTGTCGTTGTGAGGAGGAGGAGGAGAAGGAGGAGAGGGAGGAGAAAATAGGAAGAGAGGAAAAGGAAAGAGGAAGAGGAGAAAAGAGGAGAAAAGAGGTAGGAATAGGAAGAGAAATGGGAAAAAGGAGGAGAAGGAAGAAGAAAGAGAAAAGAGGAAGAGGAGGAAAGAAAGAGGAAAAGGAGAAAAAAAGAGGAGGAAAAAAGGAGGAGTAGGAGGGGGAGAAGAGGAGGAAAATGAAGAAGAGGAGGAAAATGAAGAAGAGGAGGAAAAGGAAAAAAGGGACAATGAGAAGAAAAAAAGGAGAGACATAGCCCCACACTCTCCAGACTGACTCACAACACATATGAGACATAACTCACACTGACTCACAACACATATGAGACATAACTCACACTGACTCACAACACATATGAGACATAACTCACACTGACTCACAACACATATGAGACATAACTCACACTGACTCACAACACATATGAGACGAGACCCCAGACAGCCCCAGACTGACTC
Organism: Homarus americanus; assembly: GCF_018991925.1. NCBI lineage: Eukaryota > Metazoa > Arthropoda > Malacostraca > Decapoda > Nephropidae > Homarus > Homarus americanus. The sequence goes on from NW_024733734.1 coordinate 9,841,348, forward strand.
ACAACACACAGGGCACTGAGGGCAGTATAGTATTGGACGTTGCCATGTTTTCATTCAACACACCGCCACCCTAACCTAACCTCACACGACAAACAAACAGTGTGGTGCAGGCAGGGTGCTTCAGTGAGGGAGGCAACAGGGAGTAGGGAGGGAGGGTGGAAGGGGTGATGGGAGGGTAGAGTGAGGAGGAAAGGGGTGTAAGAGAGAGAAAAGGGTGTAGAGAGGGGGTGTGGTAGGGGAAGAAGAAGAAAGAGGGAAGAAAGGGAGGGGAGAAAGGGAGATGCGGATGAGGAAATACCCGGGTAGGAAAAGTCAGGTGAGGAGGAAATCTAAGAAGGAGGAGGAAGACCGGGAGGGGGAGAAGAGGGAGGTGGGAAGGAAACCAGAAATTGGAAAGGGGTGGAGGAGGAGGAGGAGGAGGAGGAGGAGGAAGGAGGAGGAAGGAGGAGGAGGAGGAGGAGGAGGAAAGGAGGAGGAGGAGGAGGAGGAAGGAGGAGGAGGCTGGCGTGCTACATCCTTGTCCCATTGTTGGTGGTGGTGGGGGGGGCGGAGGAGAGGCGTGGGTGGAAGAGATGAGGAGGGTGTGTCGGAGGAGGAGAAGCAAACAAGGAGGCTGGGAGGTGTTGAGGAGGGGGAGAAGGAAAGGAAGGGGGGAGGAGGGAGGGAGAGGGGGCCAACGAGGATAATGGTTCTTCCCGACACCACACACACACACACACACATATGTATACTATTTAGAACCCATGCCAAGGAAGAGATAAGACGGTGGACAAGTACTATGGGTGGTGTGTGGGCGGCGAGCGTCGTGGGTGGCAAGCGAAGGGGTCATGGGAGGTACAAGTCGTGGGCGGTGGTGAGTGGGCGGCAGGAGGTCATAAGTGTCGGGTGTCGTGGGTGAAGGGCGGCAGGCGAAAGAATTGTGGGAGGGTACGTGTGGGGTAGGAGTGGGTGGCAGGGTGGTGGGCGGCAGGGTGGTGGGCGGTACACCATCTTCTCCCCTTCCTTCCCCACCTCTTATCTCTTGCTGTGATTCACTTCATCTATATCAACAAATTTGTTCCCTCCTGCCACCGATACGCCTGGCGACAGTCTTACTAAAAATATATAACTTAATTTACCTGACGAAGGGAAGAGAAATGTGGTGGCGTTATGGTGCTGTGGTAATGTGGTGTTGGTGTGGTGGTGTAGGTGTTGTGGTGGTGTTGGTGTTGTGGTGGTGTTGGTGTTGTGTTGGTGTTGTAGTGGTAATATACTTTAAATTACTCAAAATACCTGTGTTTTCGGGGGCATCAAATTATACAACTTCCCTCACCAGGTACATAACAGAAATTATTGTTGCAGGTACTGGTCAAGGTGCTGTGTTATCTTACCTGTGTTATCTTACCTGTGATATTTTAGTGGTATAAAGGTAACGACGCTATAACACCTTTAATCCACCTATTGCTTGACATGAAACTTACTTACACACACACACACACACACACACACGGAGTCACAAAAACCCGTCATTGGTTCATACAAGTAAACTCGGCGGCCTTGTGTTTTTAGTCCCGTGTTTATCGGCAGCAGGCGAGGGGTTCCGGGAATAGGCTTCACACACGAATACAGACGGGGAGGGTTCGGATTATGGGGTTCAGTTAGGTTCGGATTGCCAGGGTTCGGATTACTTGGGGTTCGGATTGCTTGGGGGTTCCAGTTGGGGGTTCGGATTACTTGGGGTTCGGATTAGCAGGGGTTCCAGCGGATTACTTGGGGGGCTCCGGATTACTTGTGGGTTTCCGGATTACTCGGTAAATAAAGGAAGATTGAAAAGTGGTAATATTCTCCTGTTAGATAGATAGATAGATAGTTAGATAGATAGATAGTTAGACAGTTAGTTAGTTAGATAGATAGATAGATAGATAGTTAGATAAATAAAACAAGAGATAGAGCGAAAAATATGTATGTGTGTGTGTGTGTGTGTATGTGTGTGTGTGTGTGTGTGTGTGCGTGTGTGTGTGTATGTGTGTGTGTGTGTGTGTATGTGTGTGTGTGTGTGTGTGTGGCATCTTCATCCAACAACTCTCACGGCCGTACAGCACGCCCGCACCCCCCTCCCCAAGACCATTAGTCACCTCACTTAGTAATTATCGTCATTAGCGGGTAGCATAATGATGACAACGATGTATTACCCTTATTAAGTAGGTCACACACACACACACACACACACAGACACACACAGACACTGAACACACACACACCTACAGACACACACACACACACACACACACACACACACACACACACACACACACACACACACACACACACACACACACACACAGCCTTGGGTAGGTGCCAGTTGACTGAATTTGAGAATATTTTTTTATATCTGTCTATTAATATCCCTGATACATATGTATGTATGTATGTGTGTGTATGTATAAATATATATATATATATGTATGTATGTAATAATATAATAATAATAATAATTAACAGTTTATTGAAAGAGCTTGGCAGCCAGAAGGCTGAAAATATACAGTTACATATTTGGGGAATGGGTTTCGAATTACAAATAATATACAAATAACATAAGTGACTTTTAAAATAAGACATATAGTATGTATGTATGTATGTATGTATGTATGTATGTATGTATGTATGTATGTATGTATGTATGTACAGGTAAAGGTAAAAGTATAGGTATCCAGGTAAATAAACTCATGCCTCACCTGCTCTCTGTGGTAAAGTTAGTGGTGGTGATAGTGGTGGTAGTTGTGGTGTTGGTGATGGTGGTGTACCTGCGTGCCAACACCTGTGGTCGTTCCAACACCTCACCTTTATCACCTTTCTTGCACCAACAGGTATACTTTAATCACCTTGGTGGACTTCCTTAACACCGAAAACATTATAAACACACACTACGTACGATTTTGACTAGGGCTACATGGATACAAACACACACACACACACAGACTCAAGCTACACACACACACACACACACACACACACACACACACACACACACACCCAAACCTCAACATATTTCTCTCCCTTTAAAAACACACACAGATACATTGGTATGTCCCAGGAAATAATATTAGTTGATATACCGGAAGTGAGATATGCGCCTTTGTCAACAAGATGGTCTATCACTTAGTTCCCATGGCAACCATCTCCTGCTGCTGTACCCATTAACCAACCACTCCTCCTTCCTTCCTTCGCTCCTCTATTCCTACTTCCCCCTCCTTCCTTCACCCCTTCCTCTCTCCCCCACACCACCCCTTCCTATCACCACACATACAATACTGTACAACTAACACCATCCCCTCCTCCTCCTCTTCTTCAACCCTCATTCCTCTTCCTCCTCTCATTCTCCTCCTCCCTCCTCCTTGGGTGCTTCGTCCAAAAAGCCTTGTTATGGGGAACCTCCTGACCTGTTGGTACCCTCATGTGTCTAGGTGAAGGTGCACACACACACACACACACACAAACACACACACACACACACACCCTTCATTAGCTTCATATCTTCACTAAATAAGGATCTTTTATCTCGTGTGTGTGTGTGTGTGTGTGTGTGTGTGTATTCGCCCCTCTACAGTGGTAAGAGAAACATCATATTACTGTAATGAAAGAATCTTGTCTGTCAGCTCAGCCACCGCCCACCTCTACATCCGTGTGAGCTGTGGTTCGCATACTGTGGCCATACCATATGCTAGCACGCACACTGTTCCAACCCACACACACACACACACACGGTTGATAAAAACTCTTGTTCTCATCTTGTGTGTGTGTGTGTGTGTGCAGCTGCGGCGACCAGTTACTGTCACTAGGGATGGGCCAGTAACCCCCCCCCCCGCCATATGCATCATTTCACCACCCATTATCCCACGGTCCAATATTTTCACCTCTGCAACAGGTCACCACACATATGACCTTCCGTGACCTATGTGATACCCGGGTCACCTTCCCATAAAGTGAACCTGAGAGAGTGAACCCATCCTCCCATACAAGTGAATCTTCCTGTGTGACAACCTAACCTAACCTAACCTAACCTAACCTTCCTGTGTGACAATCGATGAAGCCCAAACAAAGTTAGTCTATTGAAGGTCACGCCCCTTTGTCTGGCCTGAACGCACCGAGGCTTATGATTGGTTAATGTGACAGTGGGAGGAGCTTCATATTTTACAACCTGATACATTAGGTCATTTTTTTTAAGGTTAATTTCCTGGCTTTATCATCCAGGTCAAATCCAGGTCAGATCATTAGGATAAAATACTGATTCGGGTTTTCTATGGGGCTGAGTGCACTAGTCTTGTTACCACACACACACACACACACACCATTGTTTACCAGCCACTGACACCTGCTGAATATACCCTCATTAATGGTGTGTCGAGGAGGCAAGTTTTACCCGGTGTTTTACCTCTTCAGTTTATGATTAAGGTTACGAGTTAGTTAAGATGTGAGGGGGGAGGGAAGAGAAGGGGAAGGAAGGGGGAACAGGAGAGGAGAAGGAGGGGAGTGGGGGGGGGATGGGGGGTATAGAGTAAATGTGAGTAAAATGAGTTAGATGTTACAGGTGTTTCCTCAGGTGTGACAGTATTAGTGTTGGTGGTAATGAAGGGAAGGTATACAGGTAAGGTTTCTAGTATGGTGGTTCGTGGTGAGGGTTTAACCTAACCTAACCTAACCTAACCTATTAGAGGGCCTGTGTCTGTATGTCATTCCCGCGATCCTTGGGTTACTGTGTGTGTGTGTGTGTGTGTGTGTGTGTGTGTGTGTGTGTCTTGGTTACCGGGAGTCGAGTTTATTATTAGCCAGAGGTGGCAAGTCAGCTCTTGAGGACTATCACACACACACACACGCACACACACGCACACACACACACGACGGAAGGCCTGTGTCTGGTTTTAATTAAGCAGTTATATAAAGACTCCACGAAGATAGATGTTGACAGTGACGAGTTTACTTGTCAAGGTAAGTTTTTTATGGTGATGGAGGTGTGTTGCATCATCACCACCATCACCACCATCACCATCATCATCATCATCAAAACAACTTCATTACGGTACTAAATACAGATATAGTTATAAATCAATTTATGGCTGTACGACCGAGTACCTGAAGAAGCGACAAGAAAGCACACCCCCCACCCGCCCACCCCCACCTAAAACACCTGCCATCATCACCTACAGTATCGATTTAGGGCCAAAACAAAAGCCTTCCTAATACTTCAAATCAGGCTCTCTCTCTCTCTCTCTCTCTCTCTCTCTCTCTCTCTCTCTCTCTCCTCTCTCTCTCTCTCTCTCTCTCTCTCTCTCTCTCTCTCTCTCTCTCTCTCTCTCTAAAAACCCTAGAGCCATTTGTAGGGTTTCTCCTGCTACAGTGTACAAAAAGGTGAAAATACATGCCGTAAAGAGACCAAAGACGCACCACTATCACACACACACACACACACACACACACACACACACACACACACACACACACATACACACAACGTGGAGCAGACACACAGCAATAGATACTGGCTCCACCTACCTCTCACTACCTGTTTACTTCTTGTTGTTTGCATGTAGTTGTTTACTTGTTGTTGTTTACTTGTTGTTGTTTACTTGTTGTTGTTTACATATTGTTGTTTACTTGTTGTTGTTTACATGTTGTTTACTTGTTGTTGTTTTACATATTGTTGTAGTTGTTTACTTGTTGTTGTTTACTTGTTGTTGTTTACTTGTTGTTGTTTACATATTGTTGTTTACTTGTTGTCCTCTGAATCTACGTCGTTGGGGGGAGACATTTAAGAGGGCGTAGTTGTGAGACGTAGTATATTTTGTGTAATAATAATAATAATAATAATAATAATAATAATAATAATAATAAATAATAATAATTTCCTACAACCATTACAACATTACACAAACACCAAATCCCCTCCCCAAGTTCTGAAACAACAACACGTACGAACACATAAATTCTACAACTTACAACACTAACAACCTCACGCCCTACAACCACACTAAATTGGGATTAATAATAGACTAAGTTATTATTATTCACAACCCTTCATACTCAAGGAACTGTTATTAAAAGTCATTCACAACCCCCAACAACAACCTGTAAATAATAAGTTCTGTTTTTCCTGTGTTTTTCTGTTTTTCCTGTTTTTTTCAGTTTTTATTTCAATGTGAGTTTCAAGTGAGTCACATGTGAGTCAGAGATGAGTCAAGGTACGTCACAGGTGAATTACAGATGAGCCGAGATGAATTACAGGTAAGGCAAAAGTGAGTCAGATGTGAGTCAGGTGTGAGTCACAGGTAAATTACAGGTGAGTCAAGGTGAGCCAGTATAAAGTTTGCCAAAGTGGTTAGGTTTGGTTAGGTTAGGTTAAGATATTATAATAACATCCAATAATCTGGGGGGATAATCCTAACTTAATCCAACTTATGTAACAGATATCTAGAAATTAGTACGGTAATTAGTCCTGATAAAAGATAACATATTCCTAGTAAAAGATAACACAAGAATACACCCAATGGGATAACTTTAGCTTAACAACACTACAAAAATAACAATGAAAGAATAACAAGGATAATTACCACGGGAGTCTACATTACGGGTGGTAATTACGGTAATTAGTTAAAAATTCTCTATCATAATCAACACTGGTGATAAGTGTGAATGGTTTTATTTAAAGTGTTAAGTGAACGATAAGAGAGAGAGAGAGAGAGAGAGAGAGAGAGAGAGAGAGAGAGAGAGAGAGTCGATATATACCTTTGAAATATTTGGCTGTGAGGTGAGGAACTGGGACACACACACCAGCCGTCAGTGTTACAGGTGTGTGTGTGGGGGGGGGGGGCGGAGTGACGACCCACAGGTACAATTTTAATTTGTGGAGGTATAGAAAGATTACGTCGTCTAGGAGGTTTTCGAGGAGGAGGTCTTCGAGCATTAGGACGTCAAGGAACAACTCAGATGATACAAAGACGACGAAGATAATGAAGGAAGGGAGGAAGGTAATCGTCAGGAGGAGAAACAGGAGGCGGAAGATGTAGGAGGACGCAAGAGGAGGAGGACGCAGAAGAAGGAGGGGAAGGACGCAGAAGAAGGAGGAGAAGGAAGAGACCACAAGGAGAACGTATACACACCGAGATTATGTGAGAGGAGGAGGAGGAAGAGGCAACGGCAGCGTGAGATGAACCAGAGATAAGACACACTCACCCCGCGGGGACTCTCAGGTTGATGCTGGGGGCAGGGGCGACCACAAGGACCTGCCAACCCCACACACCTAAGGCCCACGACCTCACCTAACTACCATAGGATACTCACCCATCGTTGCAGAGGGAGGGTTAGCTCGGTGTTCCCTCCCTCAGGTGATGTAGCCATAACACTCACCTGAGAACAACATCTTGCACGATCCCTTACCTGTAGAAGGAGAGAAAATTATAGAGATAAGAACACAAGACTTATATGAGGAATGGGATGCTTAGGTGACGCATCTGGGCACCTTAATATTGCTTGCCCCTCACGGTCTATTTCACTTTAAACCTAAACCTAACCTAACCTAAACCTAACCTAAACCTAACCTAACCTAAACCTAACCTAACCTAAACCTAACCTAACCTAACCTAACCTAACCTAAACCTAACCTAAACCTAACCTAACCTAACCTAACCTAACCTAAACCTAAACTAACCCCCTAAAATAATCATAAAAACTAATTCTAAGATAAAACAAAAAGTCAGACTCAATCTATTAAAGAATTTCCGGTGAAGGATTTTTTTTGTCTTTTTCTACATATTATTTCTAAAACTCTTCCATTATGTATTGTGGGTAGTGGTGAGGGAGAGGGAGGGAGAGAGGGAGAGAAGGAGAGAGGAGAGGGAGGGAAGGAGGTGTGAGGAGAGGGAGGGAAGGAGGTGTGAGGTGAGGAAATGCACAAGAAGTGGACAGTGTGTGTGTGTGTGTGTGTGTGTGTGTGAGAAAAGATGATGAGGAGGGGAGGAGGAGGAAGAAGAGAGAAACAGAGGAAGGTGATAATAACGCGCGATACCGGGAAGTGAGGGGAGGGAGGGAGGGAAGGAGAGAGGGAGAGAGGGAAGGGAGGGAGGGAGAGAAGCTGTGGCCACCTCATCACCACAGCCTCGGGTCACCCTGCATTATGCACCTCCTTGGTTTAGCTCACAACAACGAAGGTAAGATGAGCTCTCTCTCTCGTTCACACAGGCTCTCTTCTTCTCTCTCTCACTTTCTCTCTCACTCACTTTCTCTCTTGGTCACAGGCAATGAAGAAATGATAGAGGAGCAAGTGGTTACCAAAGACTGTGTTGTGATGTGAGCAAAGGTGGTGGTGATGGTGTTGGTGGTGGTGGTGGTGATGGTGGTGGTGGTGGTGGTGGGTGGTGGTGGTGGTGGTGGTGGTGGTGGTGATGATGGTGGTGGTGATGGTGATGGTGATGGTGGTGGTGGTGGTGGTGATGGTGGTGGTGGTGATGGATGGAGAGAAGAGGGAAATGAGATGAAAAAGGAATGAAGCAAAAGATGGTGTGTGTATGTATGTATGTATGACTGCATGTATACCTCAGCATCTCTCCTACACTACATCCTTGACCTTCTCCTCGCCACTATCACCACCACCATCATCTTCACTACACACACCAACAGTTTAGGCAACATGTGACAGTCACTCACTCAACCTTGTGTCGACTTATGCAACATGTTGACAAGCCAGAGCCCAGGTAATTACTGTCATCTCTTAGGTATTTATCTACGCTGATTTTGTTATTGTTGTTGTTGTTCTTCTTCTTGTTTAGCTATGTTATTCAGTACTGTTGATTTCATGTTTTGTCACTCCACACACACACACACACACACACACACACACACACACACACACACACACACACACACACACACACACACACCAAACATACAACCCCCCCCTTTCTTATACCTCCCTTCCCTCCAACACACGTCCCCAGCCCAGGAGGACCAACACAGATGCAAACAATACGAATCATTACGGTAATGGCACGTCGGATAAAAACCAGAAGGAGATGCATTGTTTACACCACGACACCGGCAGGGCAAGGCAGGGGGGCCTAAACGAGGATGGTTCTTCGGAAGTCCTGTTAAGCAGGCCTGGTAACTCTGGGTCCTGTTAAACGGGGCTTGGTAACCTGTGGAATCCTATTAAACGGGGCTTGGTAACCTGTGGAATCCTATTAAACAGGCTAGAGCAATATGGTTTGTTTAACGGGTCCACTATAGCAAATCCTGTTAACTAAGAGTCCTGTTAAACGGATCCTGTTAACTAAAGAGTCCTGTTTAAACGGATCCTGTTAACTAAAGAGTCCTGTTTAAACGGATCCTGTTAACTAAAAGTCCTGTTTAAACGGATCCAACTAACTAAAGAGTCCTGTTTAAACGGATCCTGTTAACTAAAGAGTCCTGTTTAAACGGATCCTGTTAACTAAAGAGTCCTGTTTAAACGGATCCTGTTAACTAAAGAGTCCTGTTTAACGGATCCTGTTAACTAAAGAGTCCTGTTTAAACGGATCCTGTTAACTAAAGAGTCCTGTTTAAACGGATCCTGTTAACTAAAGAGTCCTGTTTAAACGGATCCTGTTAACTAAGAGTCCTGTTTAAACGGATCCTGTTAACTAAAGAGTCCTGTTTAAACGGATCCTGTTAACTAAAAGTCCTGTTAAACGGATCCTGTTAACTAAAGAGTCCTGTTTAAACGGATCCTGTTAACTAAGAGTCCTGTTTAAACGGATCCTGTTAACTAAAGAGTCCTGTTTAAACGATCCTGTTAACTAAGAGTCCTGTTTAAACGGATCCTGTTAACTAAGAGTCCTGTTTAAACGGATCCTGTTAACTAAAGAGTCCTGTTTAAACGGATCCTGTTAACTAAAGAGTCCTGTTTAAACGGATCCTGTTAACTAAAGAGTCCTGTTTAAACGGATCCTGTTAACTAAAAGAGTCCTGTTAAAACGGATCCTGTTAACTAAAGAGTCCTGTTTAAACGGATCCTGTTAATTAAAGAGTCCTGTTTAAACGGATCCTGTTAACTAAAGAGTCCTGTTTAAACGGATCCACAACAGAAAACGTTACCAGTCTGGTTCTAAAAAAAAAAGTACAAATCCAAAATATCAGACTTTCTATTAACTGAAGCTTAAGACCAAACATTCCTTTAACGTTATAGTCTCAGGGCAATTTCGACGCCATCTTGGATATTTTACGTGAACTAACCGATTACATCACTAGTTAAGATGGTTAGGATGACCTTAACTACCAGAAGATGTAATGAGGAATAGAATTAAAAAGTGCCTTCCTGTGAGATGGAGGAGGGAGGGGGGGGAGGGGGGGTAGAGGGGAGGGGTGGAGGAGGGAGGAGGAGGGGGGGGTAGAGGGAGGGGTGGAGGCGGGGGGTAGAGGGAGAGGGGGGAGGGAGGAGGAGGAGGAAGAGGGGGTGAAAGACAGTAAAAAAATAAAGGAGGGGAGGGGGAGAAAGAGAATCAAAGGAGTAGGGGAGGGGGGGGTAGAATGGGGAGGGGGGGGTAGAATGGGAAGGAGGAAATGGGGAGGATAGGGACAAGATGTAAGGTAGAAGAATGGGAGATGGGGAGAAGTTTGAAGGGAGGGGAGAAGGAGAGAGAGAGAGAGAGAATCGAAACAAAAAGGAGAGTCCCTTCTATTGTACGTGAGGGAGGACTTAATCTCTCTCTCTCTCTCACACACACACACACACACACACACACCGCCATTGTTCTCAGGTAAGCGTTCGAGCACCTGGGAATAGCATTAAGCACACCTGGAAATATCAGTAATAACTTATAATCCGGTTCTAGTAAACTTGGTGTGTTTTGAGGAAATTAAGAAAATGAACAAATAAATTAAGATATGCCTAAATATATTAAGATATGCACAAATACATTTCCGTATTCTTTTATCCTACTATATTTTCCTAAAACTTGTTTCATACACTATTTATTTTCTTTTTATTTATTTATCTTATTTTGTCTCTATACTCTCTACGTAATTCCTCTTTAATACTTAATTTTCCACCTTTATTTAATTTATTTCCTTATTATTTACATTTTATTTTCATTAGTTTCGTACACTCTTTAAATTTCTGTTTTTCCCGTCATTCTACAGTCATGGTGTGGTGTGGTGTGGTGTGGTGTGGTGTGGTGTGGTGGTGGTGTGGTGGTGTGGTGTGGTGGTGTGGTGGTGGTGTGGTGTAGTGCAATTGCGTCATATCCGGACAGTTGTGGATGGAGGTTGTCTAGCCACACCCTCCAACAAGGTGTGGCGGGGAGGACAAGATCTGACAGGGAAAATCCCCTACCTCTACACACACACACACACACACACACACACACACACACACACACACGAACTCATTTTTCTTCCTTGTGACAAATTCTCGTGAAAATAAAATCTCTATCACCATCGACCGAATACAACCAATGTATGTATGTATGTATGTATGTATGTATGTACTGGTCACCTGGGCCATGGATCAGGAGCGCTCCCAGGTAGGATAGTGGACACAAAGCTGCCTCAACACCTCAGGAATCCGGAAGTTGGTGTGACTCAGTACATACCTCTACACCATCTCCTACCTGTACACTCTACACACCTTTACACCCACCCTTCACCCGTACACCCACACCTCACCTGTACACCCACCCCTTCACCTGCTACACTCACCCGTACACCCACACCTCACCTGTACACCAGCACTTCATCTGTACACCAACATATTATTTGTACACCCACACCCCACCTGTACACTCACCCGTACACCCACACCTCATCTGTACACCAACATCTTATTTGTACACCCACACCCCACCTGTACACTCACCTGTCACACCTACACCCATCACTTACACGCTAACCTGACATAATCTACAGGTAACTCATAAGTATCTCAGGGCATTATGTAGGAACGCTCACACAGGTGTACTGGAGGAAGCGAAGGTATCATTATCAGTTGTATTCCCAATGGCGCAACACTAAGATGTCCTTGGAATTCGCGCCAAAGTTCCAGACAGGGGCGCCAACCCTCCCGACACACACACACACACACACTACAATTTCCTCTCCACATTACGAGAAAACAAATTATACTGCTGACAAAATTCTTATAATATAAAGGTAACTCGTATATACCTGTCTCATTAGTGCATACATTATACCGCGTTAACAGTGTACGGGCACCATTAAACACGCCTTTACTCTGTCCCGCAGCGCCATTAGAGAGAGAACCCTTGGAGTAAATGTGATGGCCTCTTCTAGACCACCCTAGCTAGCCCCAAAGGTCCCTAGGCCTACAGTGTGGATGAAAGGAAGGACAGAGAAGGGGGGAAAAGGGGAGAGGGGGAGGGAGGATGGAGGGGGGAGAAGAGAAAGGGTAAGGAGAGATAGAGAGATGGAGGGAGGCAGGAAAGGGGAGGAGGGGAAGAGAGGGAAGGGGAGGGAGGAAAAAAGAGAGATAGAGGGAGGGAAAGAAAGCAGGGAAGTGGGAGAGGGAAGTATTGGTGTGGCGTGGGAGGACAGACTGTTACAGCGGAAGAGGGATGACTGGCAATACTTACCATCCCTCCGTAACTACCATCAACAGCACCTTAAGATTCCTCACCGACGACAATAATAAAATAATATCATCCAAATCAGTTAGCAAGGGTCAAGGGGTCCCTGAGATTTGAGTCCAGGAGAGAGGGAGGGGGAGGGTGTGTGGGAGGGGGGTGAGGAGGGGTAGGAGGCAGGAGGGGGGTGTGAGGGGTGGTGCTGGAAAACCGCCAACTTCTCACTAACCGTCGGGGCTTGAATCAACAGGCTGGCTGACACACACACACACACACACACACACACACACACACACCTTACCATAACTCATTATTTCCATCACCATTTAGGTTAGGTTAGGTTAGGTTAGGTATTTTCCTGGACGTTGATTAGTTAATGATGAATGTGGGACTCTGATTGCTGCCACCGTTAACATGATGTTTTTTTTTCCTTTTTCCCACCGTGTGTGTGTGTGTGTGTGTGGTGGTAGAGGTGAGGACCCTTACCTATCACCCATACCAAACAGTCAACCAGGCCACACCATCACCTACACCACACCATCACCCACACCACACCATCACCCACACCACACCATCACCCACACCACACCATCACCCACACCACACCATCACCCACACTATACAGTTTGATTTTCAAGTGATTCATAAAATGTTAGATTAGAAGTGATAAACTGACTCACCTGTGATAAGCGCCAGGTACAGGTGAACGGTGTTTCGTATCGTGTTAAGGGAACTAATTAATGGCTCAGGTGATCAAGATGGAGTGTGTGAGTTGCAACCACCACCACCACCACCACCACCATCACCAAACACACACACTATCACCTAAACCAACATCATCACCCACACCACTCCCCCCCACTACGCTAGCGGGACGGCCCTGGGAGGTTGATGTGCCAGGCTAATTTTACCCTTAATTCAAAGGTTTTACGTCCATTTGTTGTTGATGGTGGTGTGACTGGTGGTGTGGTGTGGCTGGTGGTGTGGTGTGACTGGTGGTGTGGTGTGGCTGGTGGTGTGGTGTGACTGGTGGTGTGGGCGGACTGGCTAAACAGGTCGACTCAGTAATCACTCTCCCAACTCGTGCTTGCAAGGAGTGATGTTACCTCACTCTCTCTCTCTCACTTTCTCTCTCTCTCTCTCTCTCTCTCTCTCTCTCTCTCTCTCTCTTTGTTTTTTTGAATTCACGGTCATCGCCATCACCCTTGCTGCCTTTACCGCTACACTAATGCTTACTCTCTCTCTCTCTCTCTCTCTCTCTCTCTCTCTCTCTCTCTCTTTCTCTCTCTCTCTCTCTCTCTTTCCTTTTTTGTCTGTCTCTCTTCCTTTCTCTTTCATTTGTATCTCTCTATCTCTCCTCTCTCTCTCTCTCACAAATCGTCTCTGCCAAATAAACTTTGTCGACCACAATCTCTCACCTGTAAACCTTAACACCTGAGCAACAATTATCTGTATGTATGTATGTATGTATGTATGTATGTATGTGTGTGTGTGTGTGTGTGTATGTGCGTTCTGCCAAGACTTACGGTACATGGGAGGCTGTAGAGGATTACTGTCTAGAGGGATGACGTGTAAGGAGTACCAGGGGCAGGATAGGAGTGTAAGGAGTACCAGGGGCAGGATAGGAGTGTAAGGAGTACCAGGGGCAGGATAGGAGTGTAAGGAGTACCAGGGGCAGGATAGGAGTGTAAGGAGTACCAGGGGCAGGATAGAAGGACTGTGGAGGCCGATCCTTGGCTTCTTCAGGACCCCGATATGAAAGTCACGCTCCGGCCACCAGATATGATTAATGACACATCGACCCGAACAAGGTCCAACCCTGGATGACACGGCTGACTAGAGGAGGGGGGGGGGTGAAGGGAGGGGGTGAAGGGAGGGGGTGAAGGGGGAGAGAGGGATGAGAGAGACAGGTGAGGGGGGTACCAACAAAATACACCTGGCGGGATTATAAGAAACCCTTCAGGTAATATACAGGTATATAACATATCCTCTACCTGTATTAATATCCTAGACACCACAACCCCCTCCCTCCCCTCCCCTACATCCCCCTATCCACCCTCCACTACCCTCTCCCACTCCCCTCTCCATCCTTCACTCCACCATACATCCGTCAGCTGACGTCATAACCATTTCCGTCTCACTACCAAGCCGTTAACCCGTCCAATTTTCCACTATAAAAAAGCTATACTCATCAATCTGTCTAAATTTACCTATCTGGCTGTCAATTTGTCTGTCGGTGTCATTAGTTTACCTGTCTGGCTATCAATTTGTCTGTCTATTCACCTGTCTATCTATCTATCTAAACAACATTTTATTTAGGTACATATTTATCTATCATTATCTATCTCTGTCAACCCTATCAATCCATTTACCTGTCCATCCATCAATTAGCCATACTACCTTGTCATCTACCTGTCTATCAAACCACTCATCTACCTGTCCATCCGCCAATCAACCATACTACCTTGTCATCTACCTGTCCATCCACCAATCAACCATGCTACCTTGTCATCTACCTGTCTATCAAACCACTCATCTACCTGTCCATCCACCAATCAACCATATACTACCTTGTCATCTACCTGTAGGAGTGAACAGGTGGGCCAAAACCACACGGTAAACCACAAACACAAAACCACCAGCAACCATAAAACCTATACCACTGCACCATAAACCCATAAACCCCAGGTGTGTGTGTGTGTGTGTGTGTGTGTGTGTGTGTGTGTGTGTGTGTGTGTGTAAGGAAGCCAACACGGGAGTATATCTACACTAACTATAAATGAGTACACAGAACCACAAAAAATTCCCAAGGTGTATATCCATTACACCTACCAGGTATACACAGGAGGTAGGGGAGGAGGGGAAGGTAGAGAGAGAGGGAGGGGGAGGAAACAGGGAGAGAGGAGGGTAGGGAAGGGGAAGGAGGGAAGGGGGATGAGTGAGGGGTAAGGGGAAGAGGAGGGTAAGGGGGAAGAGGGAGAGAGATGGGAGGGAGGGAGGAGAGGGGGGACGGGGGGTTCAAGATGCTGTGAAGGTGTTAAAGAGATCTACACACACACACACACCTGTACGTCATGTCATGTTCTACCTGTAACTGTGCCTACACCTGTAATATCGACCCCCCCTAAAAAAAAAAAATATACATTATGAACTAAAAATATTCCCGAGTGTCTTACCTGTGTACAGATATAATACAGGTAATAAACATATCTCATTCTCTTCCGTGTACAACTTAATGTACAAAAATAATGTACATCATCTACTAAAAACACTGTCATTACCACGAACTCTCATCCTGTACTGTAATAAGTGTAATTAATGACACGAAAAATATACTGAAATAACCCCCCCCCCCACACACACACACCTGAGCTTGTATACCTGTAATGTTATATCTAAATTAAAAAGGTAATATAACAGGACCCGATTACAGGTATATAAATGAATATACCTTTATACCTCAAGCAAATATTATACCCTGTGTTAGATAAGTATACGTCTCTCTGTGTGTATATTAACAGTGAATACCGTAATGTAAGCTTATTCATTGTTGTGTGTGTGTGTGTGTGTGTGTGTGTGTGTGAGAGAGAGCGAGAGAGAGAGAGAGAGAGAGAGAGAGAGAGAGAGAGAGAGTGTGTGTGTGTGTGTTGGTGTCAAATGTGGTTAACTGTCTGGGTGGTGATGGTGGTAGTTGTGGTGGTAATGGTGGTAGTTGTGATGGAGGATATGAGTGTAATTAACTGTGGTAATTACGACACCCTTGAGTGCAGTGTTTTCGTGACTACATGATAACATTGCGTGCACTGTTTTGATGACATTGCGTGCGTTAGTGTGACGACAGTGGCAACCTCAGTGTGGTGGGGGTAAAGGAAGAAGAAGGAAGGGGGGTGGAGGAAGGGAGGAGGATTTAGGGGTGGGGGGTGGGGGGGTGGGGTGAGGAGGTGTCGTGTGTCACTTTGGTCTGGCAGGAGGGTGGCTGTACATGACAATGCAACGATCACCCCCCACACACACACGTTGACACACACACTAATGACCATTGACAGCACACTCTTCCATCTCCCCAGCAGGTCATGGTCATATGTTGTCCATAGTAACTGAATCACCACTGTACTGAGTTGCTGGTGGGTCAGGAGGGGGGGGGCGCAGGTCAGGAGAGCTACACCCTCCTCCTCATCGCTAGTTTCCTTTATCCTTTGTTTCTTTCTTTTCTAGCCTCCCTCCTTCCTTCCTCTCTCCTCCCTGGCCTGCTTTCCTCCCCCATCAGTACGCTAACAACAGGTGCTGCCTACACGTGCTCAGCTAACTTGATCAAGGTGTGTGTGTGTGTGTGTGTGATAGGGTAAGTGTCCCTAGTAGCTCCTGCGGCACCTTCAGGAAGGTCGTGGTTCACCTTGACTAATGGTGTTACCTTCCTAGGGGTAAAGCCACCGGCCCCCTTACGTCACCCCACCCCTCACTGCCCCTCTTCCCTGTGTTATGGTTAGTGACACCCCCCACCACACACAGGTGGTTACACAGGTGAGAGAGCCCAGACTTTACCTGTCTTCTTCATCACCTGCCCCTGACCTCAAGGTGGAGATGCAAGACAATAACCTAACCTAACCTAACCCATAATATAAACTAACCTAGCATAACCTAACTTAACCCACAAATTAACCTAGCTTAACCTAACCTAGCATATGAACTAACTTAACCAAAATTAACCTAATCTAACATATGAATTAATCAAACCTAAGCGATGAACTAACCTCACCTAAGCTCATCAAACCAAACCTAACCTAACTAATGCGGAGGGACCAAAGGAAAGAGTTAGTAGGTGTTAATGAGACAGGTATAGGTTGAGAGCCACCTCAGGTAAGACTGTTTACTGTGGCTTACCTGTGGCCCCGAGTGAGAGTGATTAGTCATAATGTGCCAGGTAGGTCTCTCTCTCTCTCTCTCTCTCTCTCTCTCTCTAACCCTTTCTTTCAAATATCCTCCCCTGCTTTACCTCACCCCCCCTCTCTCTCTCTCTGTCTTGCCTCCGCCTCTCTCTAACCCACCTCTCTCTCTAGTCCCACCCTCCCACTCTCTCTCCAGCCAGTCGTCAGGAGAGCAGGTCACTTCCCCACCACCGTCAGCAGTTTCCGGTGTCGCCTTCGTAAAACTCAGGAGGAAGAGAAGTTTATTGTCCACGCACGACCACCAGAGCATCACCACGCCTATGTGTGTGTTGTGAGGGAGCCTTGACCTCTGAGGGGGGGGGAGAAGGAAGAGGGGGGAAGGGGAGGAAGGGGAGGGGGGAAGGGAGGAAGGAAAAGGCAGAGAGGAAGGAAGGAAGGAAGGGAGGTTGGGAGGGAGGGGAGGAAAGCTAAGGAAAGGAGGGAGGAGGGAGGAGGGAGGAAGGAACGAAGGAAGGGAGAGGGTGACACCATGCTAGGTCACGGAGATTGCTGACAGGGAAGAGATGGAGGAGGGGTGAGGGAGGGGGAGGGGTGGCATCGTTCTAGGTCATGGAAACTTCTGACAGGGAAGAGGAGGAGGAGGTGGTGGAGGATACCTACATGCACCCTCTTAGGTCATGGTCATTGCTGATATAGAAGAGGAGGAAGAGGTTGGGGAGGGGGGGGGAGGATGCATCCCCCCCCCTCCGCCTCCTTCATGACACCTGCATTTTCCGACACAATCACATGTCACCGAGGCAAACTGACATGTTCATAACGCGAGGGAGATAAAATCATTATCATTTAGTTTGTGTGTGTGTGTGTGTGTGTGTGTGTGTGAGGTGGTTCACTCAGGTTAGGTACAGGTGCCTCAGGTGTGCCACAGGTCATTTAGGCAGGTAATAGTATCCACAACATCCGCTCTTAAGATAAACATCATCTGGTCTTGTACACGCCTCTTACCTGTGTGTGTGTGAGTGTGTCAACTTACCGACCATCAGGGGTTAATTCATAAACAAATCAATAAACTTGTCTAACTGTTACTGTAGGGCATCAGGTGTGGCCACTGTACGGCATAAGTGACTTACACACTTCACTTAACACGTGTGCTGTGTGACTATATAATACAGGTGTGTTATAAGACCTGGCAGGTGTGTGGAATAAATGTGAAGTTAAATAATTAAGTTACCTGGACTGATGCGGCCGATGTTGGGCCGCTCGCGGTGAGAGACAGCCGAGCGACTCCTCAACAGACTGACGTATCTCTTGATGGTGCCGCCCACACTGGCCCCCACACTGCCACCAGACTCCACAGCGACGGCGGCAGCGGCGGCACGGGGCCCAAACGAGGGTGCTGGGCCCTCAGGTCGTGACCGGGTACGGCGCAGACCCCGGTGGGGCCTCCTCTCACCCCCGGGTATGGTGGGCCCCGGGTCCTCATGGGACCTCACCAGGGACGTGCCCACACCCCTCCCACGTGAACCCATGGACGTGGTGCCGGGGGAGCTCTTGACAGACTCTGGGGGAGGGATACTGACGAAGGGGGAGCCGTGGGGGTGGAGGTGGTCGCTGGTGGGCACACTGGGGCAGGTGGCGCTGCGACACAGGTGTTGGCTGGAGCTCAGGTCCAGCTCGTCGATCCTGTGTAGACTGGGAGAAGAAACGTCCGGCGGAGTGATCATGTTGAGCCGCCAGTCTACCGAGAGGGACTTAACCAGGGGCTTCTTGGCTGACCCCGGGGAGCGGAGACCAACATCCCGCTTCTCTGATCCCTGAACCTTTTGACTGTTGACCCGCTTCAATGACTTCAGCTTCAGTCGTCGTTCCATTATGTGTTAGCAGCAGTAGTAGTAGTAGGTCATGGTGGCACTAACACCCTCATGACCTCGGCACTCACCCCTGGCACCTCTCACTGCACTATCAACACATGTAACTAACTACCTCACAAACCAAGAATATTTTACTGTTTTTTTTCTTTCTTTTTTGTATAAGTTTCCAGTCGAAGGTTTTTTTTGAGGGGTCACTTATTATTATTACGTCAATGCATCGAGATAATAACCTGAAAAGTCGTTATTATTGCATTACCTGTAACAAATAATGATTAGTGTTAATGTTGCCGCCTGAACCACAATCACCCCAATGTTGTCGCCTAAACCACAACCACCCCAATGTTGCCGACTAAACCACGACCCCCCATGTTGCAGCCTAAACCACGACCACTCCCATGTTGTAGCCCGAACCACGACCAACAACAACATCCTCGACGCCTGGGTATATGATAAGCTTTGTTCCCTCCTCCCCGTGAACAATGTGTACCTGTGACGTAACAATGTATACCTGTGACGTAACACTGGGGAGGCATTGTTCCGTTACGTTACTGGTGTGAGCTTTAAGTCATCCCGGCGTCACAAACATAACGATCCGGGTCGTCAACTGCGTCACACGTCACTAAGACAATGCCTCACGCTCCCTGCACACACACATATCAACCTCTCGCGGGGTACACACCTGGACCGGGCCATGATGAAGGAAGTAAGATCGGGCCATGAAAAAAAAACACGGCCGGACCATGAAAAAAAAACACGACCGGGCCATGAAAAAAACAAAAACACGACCGGGCAATGAAAGAAGTCGTACATTTGTTAAACGAGGTTCCCCCCCACGATAACGAAGCCCTAATGAAGCTCACACTCAACCTTTAAATTAATGGCCAGACCAAGAAGCCACTCCAGTTTACAGAGGTTAGAGGTGTATAGCGGAGTGTTAAGGTGGAGGAGGAGGGTGACTCTCTCTCTCTCTCACACGTGACTTTACCTGTAATTTTTTTCTTAATGAACTAAAACTTATCAATGAACAAGAGTGCCTAAATAGTGCCAGAGCCGAGAGGTGCCAATGAGTGCCAACACACACTCTTAGGTCACTTCATCTCTGTCTTTAAACATTCAGAAGTGAACTACAAAGTCTGTTAAGGGCCAGGGTGAATGGGGAGGTAGAGGACTGAGTACTGAAAACGGAGGAGGAAGGGGAGGAGGAAGGGGAGGGGGAGGGGGGAGGGAGGGGAGGGGGAAGGGGGGGAGGAGGAAGGGGAGGAGAGGAGGAGGAGGGGAGGAAGGGGGGAGGAGAGGAGGAGGAGGAGGAGGGAGGGGGTAAAGGGAGGGAGGAGGGACCTTGAGTAAATGTTGTGGCTTTCTAAGAAAGAGAGGAGGAGGAGAGGTGGATAATGACTGAGGGGGAGGAGGAGAGTGTCTGTAGGAGGAGGTCGTGAGGAAGACGGAAGGAAAATGCCAAAGGAGTCAGGGGAGACTCTATTGAGAGAGAGAGAGAGAGAGAGAGAGTGTGTGTGTGTGTGTGTGTGTGTGTGTGTGGCGGGAAGAGGAGGAGCTGCCTTGAATGGACAACACAGCTTCCTCCAGTGAAAAGCCCCAAGTCACAAAGCCACGCCCCCTTACTCACACAAACAACAACACTACACGAGAGAGAGAGAGAGAGAGATAGAGAGAGAGAGAATGCACCAACCACTTGTCGTCCGTACTGTGTGTTTATTGGACGTGTGGTTGTTGTGTCACTGTTATGGTGGCGAAAACACTTCCCACGTGTCAACAATTTTCAGGGTTGGTTATAGACGAAGACTGGGGTCAAGTAAAGACTGGGGTCAAGTTTAACTGGGGTCGAGTTTGACTGGGGGTCCTTTAAACCCACAAACCTCTCCCGTTTCTTCCATCCTAAAACACCGTCAAGCTGATTTGGCTGCCCGTGGTGGCGAAGACAATCCATCGCGGGCGGAGGATAAACAAACAAACAGACGGGCGTAGGGGCGGAGGGAGAGCAACACCACTTAATATTTCAGAGCAGCACACGGGGGCGACCACTGGCCTAATGAGCCTGACGGGACCATTCACTGAGAGGAAGGAGGAAGCCTCACCACACCTGCCAGTAATTAGCGAGGATAACCCAGGTGTGAATCTTACATGTGTGTGTGTGTGTGTGTGTGTGTGTGTGTGTGTGTGTCACTCCTGAACACAAAGCCTCTCTAGGACACACACGATCGACACAACAAACAGACAAACACACAGACACCAACCCTCACAAACCACTCAACAAGGAACAGTGATATACCCACACAAACACCAATTTCATAAGGCACTAAGGTACACCTCACCTAGTAGCTACCTGAACTACCCCCCACGTACCCAGCGACACCGATAAATTAAACAACCGTGATAGGGACCAATTAACACACAGGTAAATGAGATTCTAAAATAATCGTAAGGTAACAAAATTCTTACAGGTTCAGTTAAAGACACACGTAAACACATCCATCTCTTGTTACAGAACATTCACACATCTCTAAGACAAATCACACACGTTCTCACATCAAATCGCCTGAAAATGAGATACCAGGTAAGACTGTGTTTCCAGGTGCTTAATTAGCGGCGTCACGTAGGACAGGTGTACAGCAGGTGTGACAGGTGAACCAGTGATCTAAATTCAATGGACTTTATAATTATGTGACTGTACCCACAATACTGAAGGGATGGACTGAGCTGTGTGTGTGTGTATGTGTGTGTGTGTGTGTGTGTGTGTGTATGACGAGTGAGAAGAAGAAGACGAACCCCGACACAGGAAGTTCTCTCTACCTAACCTACTTCTTGTGTGTGTAGCCGCGAGTGACTACCTGCCCCGCCCACCTCCTCCTTGCACTCACTCACTCACTCACTCACTCACTCTTACCTACCCACACCCACTTCCTCCCCTCTCCACACACACACTAACACCTACTTTCCTCTCCCATTTCCTCCCACCTCCTCCATCACCCCTTCCCCTTCCTTCCCCCACCCCTTCCCCCCTCCCTCCCCCACTAAGATTTCACCAAGACACAGAGTACAGATCATCACCCAACATTACTCACAAGCTGGAGGAAGGGGGTTGGGAGGGGGGAAGGCCGGAGGTGGGAGGTAGGGGGGAGGGAGGGAGGGAAGGGGGTTGGGAGGGGGGAGGGGGAAAGTAGAGATGTGTATTGTGCTGATAATTATTATGTGGTGAGCTAAGTGGTGTGTGTGGACTGTACCTGGCCATACACACACCTGGTTAGAGAGCACCATACACACACACCATACACACACACACACACACACACATCCCCTCCCTTACACACCCACATACACTTCCTAAACCTACACACCTTTACAACCAGGTGTATTATCAACCTGTTACAGTTCTCATTAATAAACCATCACACTGCCCTATGTTTATCGACAGTCTCTACCTCGTAAACCATTAATTTATTGACCTCTCGTAACACACTGATAGCCTGGGGAATCTATTGTTATCACGCAAACCAAATCTAACCAAACCAAACCTAATCTAACCTAACAGTGGCGTGAATGACCTCTCACTTCAAGGAATCATTTACGTAATTAAGTTTTAAGTGTGTGTGTGTGTGTGTGTGACTCATGAGATGTATCCAAACTATATTAATGATAGCAATTCTATCCCATAACAGCACAACTACCAAATGGGAATTTAGTCTGATGATTCTGTCTGAGATGCTTATGATGAAGACAGACAGACAGACAGACAGTACAGATAGACAGACAGAGCTTATGTGATGTTATCGTTTTCAGTTTTACAGTGAAAAAAATTTACACAGTTTTTTTCACAGCAGATAATTACAGGCTTCTGTCACTGTCACTGAGATGGAGAGGGAAGTGTCCTAGGAAAGTGTCTAGGGTAAGTGCCGAGGGTAAGTGTCAAGGTAAAGTGTCTAAGGTAAGTGTCAAGCTAAAGTGTCTAGGGTAAGTGTCAAGGTAAAGTGTCTAGGGTAAGTGTCAAGGTAAAGTGTCAAGATAAGTGTCTAAGGTAAGTGTCAAGCTAAAGTGTCTAGGGTAAGTGTCAAGGTAAAGTGTCTAGGGTAAGTGTCAAGGTAAAGTGTCAAGATAAGTGTCTAAGGTAAGTGTCAAGCTAAAGTGTCTAGGGTAAGTGTCAAGGTAAAGTGTCTAGGGTAAGTGTCAAGGTAAAGTGTCAAGATAAGTGTCTAAGGTAAGTGTCAAGCTAAAGTGTCTAGGGTAAGTGTCTAAGGTAAGTGTCAAGGTAAAGTGTCTAGGGTAAGTGTCAAGGTAAAGTGTCAATATAAGTGTCAAGATAAGTGTCTAGGGTAAGTGTCTAAGGTAAGTGTCAAGGTAAGTGTCTAAGGTAAGTGTCAAGCTAAAGTGTCTAAGGTAAGTGTCAATATAAGTGTCAAGATAAGTGTCTAGGGTAAGTGTCAAGGTAAAGTGTCAATATAAGTGTCAAGATAAGTGTCTAGGGTAAGTGTCTAAGGTAAGTGTCAAGGTAAGTGTCTAGGGTAAGTGTCAGATGCTGTTATAAATACCAAAACCTGCTCTTGAAAAAAAAAAAAATTCCGAGACAAAACACGTAATTTGAAGACCAGTTTCTGCAAGGTTCAAATGTTCAAACTATTTACCGTTTTGAGCACAAGTTCAAAAGGTTTTACTAAATTGATTTTTTTAATATCATTTTGAGCCAAAATTCTCATAATATTGCCAAGCTCAATCTCTCAGCTCACTGCTAGTCTCTCAACCCATCAAAATGATTAACTTCACACACACACACACACAAAATTACCACCGTCTGGACTGGGTGTAAACACAGAGCCACACTAGGTAGTCTCTTGAAGCGAGTGTGTGTGTGTGTGTGTGTGTGTGTCAGTTAATGGAGCCGTTATATACACAAGTGTCAAGGTGTCAAAACAAGACACTTCTCCAACACCGCCACCAAGTTGTAGTCGCCTGAGGACACGACACACCGTTGGCCTGTTGCTGTGAGCCGTGACCATCCTCCTTCTGCTCTGCCTCCTACCCCTTCTGCCTCCCTACTGCCCTGCCGCTTCCTCCCTACTCCTGCTTCGCCTCCTACTCCTCCTTATCTACCTATATTTCTTCTACATTTTCCCTCATCACCACAGTATATTATCATACAGATCAACCTCTTCCTCCGTCACCTCCACGCCCCCCCACTCCCTCCTTCTCCTCGCCCCTCCCTGACGGACCGACCAGCCGCCACCGCCTGATGGCCTGTCACTCTCACGGGATAAAATTACCACAGCTTGCACGTACACGGCGTATCCTGGAGTGATAGTGTGTGCCCTTCACCTCACCTCACTCACACGCACGCACGCAACTCCCTCACTCACACGCACGCACCTTCCTGCTCTCTCTCTCCTCAGACACCTCCTTCCTTCCCTCCCTCACACACACACACTCAGCCAGGTTGCAACAGACCGTAGCTTGCATAACACCGACACCTTATCAACAAAGCTCTTTAAACTGTACGTCACATTACCACGCGACTCACACACTAGATGCAAGAAAACACCAAGGGTAAGTTAGCTGTGTGGATTGTCGCTCGTTTGGTGTGGATTGTCGCTCGTTTGGTGTGGATTGTCGCTCGTTTGGTGTGGATTGTCGCTAGTTTGGTGTGGATTGTCGCTCGTTTGGTGTGGATTGTCGCTCGTTTGGTGTGGATTGTCGCTCGTTTGGTGTGGATTGTCGCTAGTTTGGTGTGGATTGTCGCTCGTTTGGTGTGGATTGTCGCTCGTTTGGTGTGGATTGTCGCTCGTTTGGTGGTCTTACTGTTTTATTGTGTTCACTATATAAATATCGTAATGTAAAGTGGTTTAGTTTGGTTAGGTTAGGTTTCGTTAAAGTTTATACATACATGGATAAATACTTACACATATATAAACATACATGAACACTAAACAATGTCAATCATGGTCACACACAATTACAACCCCGTACACACACACGCACACACACACACACAAGCACCAAGACGATCGACCTACACTGCGACTCATTAATGCACCTGTTAATTACAACCCTGGACAGGTAATGGTGAGAAGAAGCATGCATAGGTAGGCGGGCCAAGACAACCCCCCCACAAGGAAGAGGTGAAGGGACAACAAGATGAAGTAATGAGTTGACTTGATGAGGTGTAGTGAGGCTGCCATTACTGTATTCTGTTGTCAAGGCTTTGTTTACCTTTCTCCATACACACACACACACACACACACACACCTCACGTCGTTATGGAGCAGTTACTAAACTTTGTGTGTACAGTATATATATATATATATTTATATACATGTTAGGCAGGTGTATATATGCTCAGGTATGTAATTAATTAGGTACGGTTAGGTGTTGTAGAGGTAAGTGAGGGAAATTAACAACAAAATTGGTTCACCTGAAGATTAGACACCCAAGCTTATATTACCTTAAGATTAATTATACTTTATTATTAACCTAACTTAATCTAACCTAACCTAACCCCCGAGATATCGTTAGGGTGTTTAATCTTCAGGTGATGTGATAATTTATTTAGATCCTCAACACAAAGACTAGACCATAAGACTCTCTCTCTCTCTCTCTCTCGTCGCTCACTCCATTACTGTCACAAGGGGGGGGTGAGGGGGGGAGGAGGGTGAGGGGGAGGAGGGTGAGGGGAGGAAGGGGGGGTGAGGGGGAAGGGGGGTGCGGGAGTGAGAGCAATATTTCTACGTTTCCTCCGTCGCCTTCACTCATCACACACCACCCTGAGAGAGAGAGAGAGAGAGAGAGAGAGAGAGAGAGAGAGAGAGAGAGAGAGAGGTACATGCAAGATGCTCCCCACAAAGGAGACACTTCGAGCCAATGCCCTCTGGTGACTTGCATCTTCCCTCCCCTCACTCCCCTCACCTCCCTCCTTTCCCCTCACTACCCAAGCCCCTCCCTCCCTCATCCCTGTCTCCCCTTACTCCCCTCACCACCCAAGCAGCTTCCCTTCACACACATCTTCTGAACTCACTCACTCTCTCTCTTATCTCTCAGTCTTCCCTCGTCTTCTCCTCCTCCTCTCAGTCTTCCCCTCGTCTTCTCCTCCTCCTCTCAGTCTTCCCCTCGTCTTCTCCTCCTCCGCCTCCTCTTATTCCAAATCTTCTCTAATTAATTCCTTTCACCAATTTTCCTCATAGTTATACGAAAGAAGAAGAAGAGGAGTTGTAGTTTAACACACACACACACACACACACACACACACACACACACTGGATGAAGATAATGAAGGAGTTGCCATAAAGGTCAACAGCTCTAAAGAATATTACATAATAATCGCCTTATTACCTCATTGCTTCCCTTAACACAGTATTAACTTAACCTAACCTTATCACGATATTAACCTAACCCATCTCCCCCCCCACTAACCCTCCCCCCTTCCACCAGACTGTAGCGTTTAGTGTGTGTGTGTGTGTGTGTGTGTTGAGGAGTGGTGGACGGTGGGTGTTCCTGGGACCTAACCACTCACTCTTGTATTACCGGGACCTCACCAGTTACTCATATACGCAGTCGTATAACACCCTGGCGTATACGAGCGTCAAGAGGCGTTCATGATGGAGCCTGGTGGGGGGGGGTGCTTAGGGTAGGAGGGTAGGGTAGGGGGGGTTATATCCGTGGCGTGAGGCGGTGGGCGTGGGACAGTACGTAACAGTATCAGGGGCGGGTGTCCTTCGTCAGGCGGTGGGTGTCCTTCGTGAGGTAGTGGTTGTGCTGCCAAATGTGATAGGACCCAACACTAGGAATAACCCTCACCTACTAACTCTCACCTGACGTTAACGAGACACCCAGGTAAGGTACAGGTGTGTCTTTCTGCCTCAGGTGGGAGAATTTACGTGTGTGCCTAGACGCCGTTGAACCAAGACACTTCAGGAGGAGTTTACACCTTTCCCCTCAACACCTGACGCCCTACAGGTGATACACACAATACGTAAATAATAATTCGTGGTTTTATATTATTTCCAGGTCAAGTAGCTTCATGGGGAATTAATTCGTCATTTCGTCAGCTACAATGATAGAAAAATCCTGAGAAATGACGTTTATAATGACACACTTAACCAGGACGACTCATTATACTGGGACCACATGAATACTTCCGTGAGTAAAACAAGTGTTGGAGGTTTGTGTGGTATAGTTCTCATTACCACCATCAGGACGGCAGCTAGAGCGAGGCCAAACACACACACATATACACGCACGCACGCACGCACGCACGCACACACACGCACACTCTAGGTCGAGAACTTCCTGGGAACAAAAATTACATACCGGAACACCTAACACAGAAGTTATCGAAGCATTTCATTCTCGTCATGCTAAAGAGGGTGACGAAGAAGATGATCGAGGTCTGGTGGCTTACTTTTACAGGTCGAGGCTCTCCTGGGAAAAACAACAATACCATTCCTGCATAGAGTTACAATGGAGAAGTGAATCATTTCGTCACATAGTATGAACAAGGATAGGGCCGAGTGGTGTTGGGTGTGGTCCTCAGCTTCAACACCGATCTCCCTCAAGCCAGTAAGCATCACCCTGATCACCGGAATGAAGCTCATATGAAGCCATAAAGTAGGTCGCCGGCCACCGAGATCATGTTTGATATGAAGCCTTTACGATGCCGGCTCTTTGTTTTATATCCGGCTTGGTGTTTTGTGTGTGTGTGTGTGTGTGTGTGTGTGTGTGTGTGTGTGTGTGTGATCCCCCATGCATATGAATAAGTATGTATTTGCATGCATGTATATATGACGCATGTAAGTATCCAGGCTGACACACACACACACACACACACTGCTGGGTGGCGGCGGATATCTCCCCCTACACACACATACAAGAAACGCCGCACTAATTTTAGCCTTTACGGTCAGCAAAAACACCTGTAATTACTATATGTCATAAGTCTCCTCTTATATGGCTTCCTGTTCCTGTGTGTGTGTGTGTGTGTGTGTGTTCTATACTACACTATACTAGCTACTTTAACTATAGTACTATATATGACAGCTATATATATTACAGTAGGTATATAGACATGATGGTATAGTGTATATAATATATATAGGTGTATATAGTGTGTATATTACAGGTAGGTAGAAGTTAATTTACCCATACACGCCTCTTACTGCCACACCTGTCGCCTCCTACTGCCACACCTCAGTCCCCCCTCAGCTAAGCCTCTCACCAACATATTCTCAAGACACACATGAGTCACTTCCGGGTAATCAGTCACTGAGTCAAGCTACAGGACCACTGAGTCAGACTACAGGACCACTGAGTCAGACTACAGGACCGCTGACTCACCTGTCCAATCACAATAGATCAATAATCAATCAACCAATCAGCGTAGAGCTCTGTCCAAACCACAACATCACTGAGTAAATCAACCATTTCAAGTATGACCTCTGGGATCACCTGAAGATTAACCACCCTAACCCGAACTCAACCTAATCCAACATAACTAACCCTAATCTAACTTAAGCTAACCTAACCCGAACTCAACCTAATCCAACCTAACTAACCCTAATCTAACCTAACCTAATCCCACCAGGGTTTTAAATCATCAGGTGTTTTAAAATACAGGTATCTAATCATCAGGTAATCAAGTCACTGAAACGACCTGCTGAATCACTGAGTGGGTCTAATCGTCACTAATCGTCACCTACACACGAAGGCCCTGGAGGGTGTGACGGCGTGACGCTGTTTACTGGAGGGGAAGGAAGCAAGGCTGAGTGGGCGGGTGACGACGTAACAAGTGGGTCACAGGGGCGTCCGTCACCCTAGGAGGAGGAGGAGGAGGAGCGGAGGTTTTGTTACTGCAAGAGAAGAGAAGAGAAGAGAAGGAGAGGAAGGAAGAGGAGAGGAAGAGAAAGATAGAAGGAAGAAGGGAATGAGTGAAAGAAGGAGTGATTGAGAGAAGGAGAGGAATGAAAGAAAGAGTGAGAAAGAATGAAGGAGTGAGAGAGAGAAACAGAGAGAGGGGGGGAAGGAAGGTACATACGCCGGCCTGAGAACGGAACACCAAACTCAGGAAACTATGACGTCACTTAGGTCATTCCCAGCGCCTCCATACGTTCATGACACACACACACACACACACACACACAGGTGGGAAAAGTACGAGAATATATGAGAGAGAGAGAGAGAGAGAGAGAGAGAGAGAGAGAGAGAGAGATAGCTTCATTCACACTCAAATAATCAATAACAAATGAAACGATAACTTATTTTTTTATACGAATCAATTAAGCAACGTGTCGGGAGAGGAGGGGTAGAGGGAGGGGGGGTAGGAGGGGGTGGAAGAGGAAGGGTAGAGGGAGGGGGGTAGAGGGGAGGGGGGTACATATATCACCACCACTTCACATGAATTCCAGGGACTGTTTACCGTTCCTCCCAAGCTGTGTATATATTCTCTGGGGACCACAGCTGTTAATTTGTCTGTCTATCTGTCTACCCGCCAATCTATCTATCTAGTTGACCCCTGACAGCCCCAATCCTGACGCATCCATCCATGCTTGACCCTTACCTGTGACTCATCCATCTAACCCACTCATGATTCATCCACCTGATTCTAGTGACACATCCATTCACCCTGACAGATCGACACCAACTGTCCCTTACGTGTCTGTCTGTCTGTCTGTCTGTCTGTCATAATATTAACAGTTATCTTTACTTCACCAGCGATTTGTTGGGAAGGTGTGTGTGTGTGTGTGTGTGTGTGTGTTAGGAAGTGGTTCTGACGGGTGTTTCCTCAGCCAATATCATTATTTCATCGTTATCAGTCATGGCGGGAGACCAGTGCCGCTTTAGTGCCATGACCTCCCTGGCACTTGACCCCAGCCAACCTGCCATAGTGCCACTCCCAAATCAGGTCTAGTGCCACTCCCATAGCAGCTATAGTGCCACTTTCCCTCCTACAACACCTGACCACAGTGCCACTATTACTTTCAATTGTGGCACCTTCACATTTTCCCCATTCCCTAAAACACCCCATTTCTCCAACACAACTCCCTATTCCCTATACAAACACACGAACCACCCATCACCTACGACACTATTCCAAGACGTAACAGTGATTAATGATAAGATTCGTACCATTGTCTTATCGGAAGTTAACGAGGTCATTACGAGGTAGTTTGAGTCATTACATTATCATTACGTGAACAGGAAGTAATTAGAGTGTTATTAAGATACTAAATAGCTGATATATTGTGTGTGTGTGTTGATATTGTTGTTGTTATTATTATTATTATTATAGTATTACCATATGATAAACAGCTCAATAAATCAATATACAACGACATACAGACATACAAAGAGACGTGACAGACTGACAGACATATTACATAAATACTGAAAGGCGAGAGACACACACACACACAAATCCCGTGACAGTGTGATTGAATGATTTGAGACCTGGAGTACGACTGTGTTCAAGGTCCTGCTTCAACAAATAATACTTCAAGGGATATTTAACACCCCCATCCCATCCTCCTCCTCGAGATACTGTACATAATATGAATATGTGTTGTATGTATTAATGTGTCACTGTATATTTAATTAATTCATGTTTTTTAGTTATACATGTATGTATTAAGTATAGTCTATGAATTAAATAATTCATATGTGTATTATGTATCGTGTGTATATATATATGATGCTGCTTCTTTTATAGATATACATATGTGTTTTGTATTGATAATTCATGTATGTATTATGTCGCGTTAGTGTATGTATCATGTCATCCAAGGCTGTCATCCATGTATTTCAGTAATATGTCACTCATCCATCAGGCAGCGTCATTCAGTGTAACTACAGCCTCTGCTCTCATGAAAGGGACGGAGGTTGGGGTCAGGTGTGTTAAAGTTACCTGTGTATACGACCTTCAGGTGTGGTGTAATATTCAGGTAGGGTGTGACCGTCACCTCACCTGGGCAAAAGCACAGGTGAGGTGAGGGTCGTGCTACCTCCATCACATTCAATCAATCAATCTCTACATATACACACACACACACACACACACACACAACCAACCTGTACATACACACACACTTGCACAGTCCACGAACCTCTTATCACATACACACACTTCACGAACTTTTATATACACACATACACTCAATATGTATCTAGACCCACACACTCCACCACCAATACACTCAACCTCTATTCTACACACACACACACACACTCACAACCAACCTGTACACACACACATACACACACAGTCAGTCAGTCAATTTCTACACACACACCCCATGAAAAAAACAAAAAACAATTCTATTAACTTTTATAATATTTCTACTGTTATAAGCCGTCAGTCAGCTCTAGGGATGTCATTCCTGCATAAGAACAACCCCCCTTCCCCCTCCCCACTAACAGAATAATGAAGAAAACTGTAGTGGTTCTATTGGTCCATACTAGGTTAGGTTTGGTTAGAGTTACGTTAGGTTTGGTTAGAATTACGTTAGGTTAGAGTTACGTTAGGTTTGGTTAGAATTAGGTTAGGTTAGAGTTACGTTAGGTTTGGTTAGAGTTACGTTAGGTTAGAGTTACGTTAGGTTTGGTTAGAGTTACGTTAGGTTTGGTTAGAGTTAGGTTAGGTTTGGTTAGAGTTAGGTTAGGTTCAATTTTATTCCAATCATCCATGACCTATTACCAAACCACTGTTATCAATCTCACGCCTTAATGTGTCTTATTTAAAACCACTGCTACGTGTTCGCTCCAGGTGAGATAGGAGGGAACACTTACCTGATACCAATGGGTTTTTATCTAATTAGGTAAACAGTGTCACCTGTGTCTTCCTGTACTGTTAGGTAATATATATTTTTCTTATCATTTGTTAATCTACTTCTGGTTTGAAAGGAAGTGTATGTGAATAATATTTTTAGAATGTGAATCAGTACACACACACACACACACACACACACACATTTACACAGACACACCCATGCATATACACAAAGATACATACAGATACACACACATGCGTACACAGACAATAATATCCAGACTCAGATACACACACACACACACACACACACATATCTCCTATTATCGCATCATGTGTGGACCAACAAGAAAGTGTACACAAGAGTTTATCGTTACCCAAGACACACATACGTACACACACACACATACGTACACAGACACACACACACACCTATATCTAGTTGAAGAAGTTAAATAACAGCTCCTAACTTACTAAGAACACAACATCACCTGATTCTAAGGTATTTTACAATTGGCTCATATTTCAACAATTTAAACAGATGTAAATGCACATGTTTATATACGAACGTAATATATCACAGGTGTGTATTCCAACCCCAACATATGCGACAGGTGTGCGTTCATGTTGCAAGTGTGTAGGCAAGTGGAATATATAACAGGTGTGTCTCAGTGTCAATATATTACAGGTGTGTGTTTCAGTGCCAATATATAACAGGTGTGTCCAATTGCCAATATATCACAGGTGTGTCTCCCAGTATCAACAAACGTATCAGTTGATCAGATAAACAGGCTCTCTGATACGCAAACTTTATCAGACCGTTTCCTAACCACTCTCACCACGCTTATCACCAGCTAGAGGTCATGACTCACTCCTAACACCAACATATCACCTGAAAATTACCCCCTCCCTCCCTAACACCAACCTAAATTAACCCCCACAGGTGATATCAGGGGGTGGTAATACGATATAACGATAGTATATGATATAGCCTATATTGTGGTGGTGGTGAAGGGGGGGGGGATATATCCTCTTTAGCGTGTGGTAGACCGTCAAGGGATCACAGTGTACCAATGTGGAGTTGTGACCTCCTGTGGTATATTGATGGGAGAGGAGGAAGGTGGTGGACTGGTATTGGTAAGACTGTGTGTGTCCGTGTGTGTGTGCGTCTATGCATACCTCACACCGTCAACCCATTTCTCTTATTTATTATTAGTCACCACTAAGACAAGACCCAAAGGTGTGCAAGGTGTTGATTATCTCAGGTGTACTCAGGTAAGGTTGAGTGGTTTTGAGGTGTGTGTGTGTGACTGAAAGGTGTGATCTGGTTATGTTTTTTTTTATTGGTAACGAGTCATGCGTGGGTCTCGTGGTCTCGGAGTGTCGTGGTCTCGTAGTCTCGTGGTTAAATGATTCATGACGAGACAAGAGAGTGTGTATTAGTTGATGTGTCATGGGAAGTGATACCTGACATTAATACCCAAAGATTCATGACAAGACGAAAGAGACGCATAATATATTAGCTGTTGATGATGATGTCAAGTGATAATAACGTGACATCAGTGATAGTGTGTGTCTGTCTGTCTGTCATCTTGCATTACTGAGACCACTAACCTGATCACAATACAGCATGGTGTGTGTGTGTGTGTGTGTGTGTGAGGACATCCAGTTAAGGAAGACAAAACCTAGGGCGTGATCCTTGCCACCAGCTGCAGGGGGGGTGAGAGGGTGAGAGGGTGAGGGAGGGTGAGGGGGAGAGGTGTTCGGTCTGTTCCTTTGGTTACCCTTAGTTATCTCACCTGGTCTTCCTACACACACCTGTCTCACCTGTGTGTCCGTTTGTCTGTTTAAGAATTATCATTATCTCTTGAAAAATACAATGAAACCTTGATATAACGGACTTGCATCTCCATATAATCCGTTAAATGGGCCCTCAATATAACGGGCTATCTTCTCTACACAGTCCGTTAAACAGAGGTTACACTGTACATAACAATGAGTGATTAACCCTCCCTCCCCCCCCATCACTGTATCACTGGTGGTGGGCGTGGGCGTCGGGGGTGATGTCATTTTTTGGGTGGGCGTGACAGCTGTTGTGACCAGTACAGTATATGATATCATGGCCTCTTGAGTTAATCCTGAGTTTTTCTAAGGATATTAAGTAAAGTGTTTGACATACTTTCTGGTGACCCCTTCAACACATTCCTGAGAGACACACATAATTTACAGTGTTTCATGGAGGTGTGTGTGTATGTGTGTGTGTGTGTGTGTGTACAGCAGGACAGACCACCATAACCTGTATCATGGTCCGTGGTGGTGATATAACCTTCGTGCAGGCCGCAGGTCATGCCGTATGCAGTCTCCAACTTGCATGATCAGCCAAGGACAGAAAACATCCAACGGCTACACCCCCCCAAACACCCCCTCCTTCCCCCCCTCACCAACACCCCCCTCCCTCCCCCTCACATCTCCTTACAGAAAACGGTTGGGTGGTGAAGGCATCTCGTCCACGGCAGATATGTATGTATGTATATGTGTGTGTCTGTGTGTGTGAACCGTTGGGTGTGTGTGATCCATGGTAGACCTCCTCCTGCCTCCCTCACAACCACCTGCTCCACTTTACTCTCACAAATATTTAACAACACGGAAGTTACACCACCACCAACGCATATTTCACACACACAGCCCCACACACACACACGAGCGAGTACTTTAACTGTGATAATAACCCTGGTAGTGGCTCTCTTAAGATACACGGTGACAATAACGAGACTAACAACACGAGGAGTAAAGGCGACCGGATATCCGTGTAAATATTTCACCTTTAACGTCAGGGCAGAGGGGAAAAGCCTTGGGACCAAACACCTCAGGAATACCGTTTGTTTACACCATGTTAGGACACACACACACTCGCGGCCAAGTGTTAACAGGCGTAGCTAGTTACTATATTTGGAAGTT
The DNA here is from genome assembly GCF_018991925.1 of Homarus americanus. Lineage (NCBI taxonomy): Eukaryota > Metazoa > Arthropoda > Malacostraca > Decapoda > Nephropidae > Homarus > Homarus americanus. Next base: position 9,876,398 of record NW_024733734.1, read on the forward strand.
GGGAAAAATAAAACTCAAAACAAGTTGAATGTTGGTGACGGTGGGAGTGGCTGAAGAGGAGTGGAATAAAGGAGTGGAGTAGAGAGAGGGAGTGAGGGAGGAGACCACATCGACTCACCAACCAAATTGGACATGAGGCTACACCACCACCTTTCCTTTTACAGCCTACAGGGACAGACTCACATATGCTTTGAAGTCACTAAACTATTCATGTAAATCGAATCACCTGATAACTCACCTGCTGATTAAAACACCCCTAACCTAACCTAAACCACATCATCGCCCAGGTAAAGGTGTTTTAATCATCAGGTGAGAGAAGCTATAGGAAGGGGGTGGCTAATCTTCATATGATCCACTAGTAACACACAATCACTTACAGGTAAATTACTGGACAGGTGTGCTGAAGCCTTGAGAGTCTTTACCTTCTGAGTCTTAAATTGAGGATTAATGTACAATAAATATATATGAAAAACCCACGCCCTTGCAACAGTGGGCGCGACTGTACCACCCACGCCCACTGAGAACACACGGAGGCAGGGAGGGTGAGTTGGTAAGGGGGGCGTGGGCGTGGGCGGAGAGGACAACATTGGTCCAGTTTATAAGTGACCCACATCCTTTAACATGAAACAATATCGATACAAAATACACGTCTGTCTGTCTGTCTGTCTCTTGGGGGGGGGGGTGGACGGTGTATTCTCAAGGAGGGCGATGTGTGTACCAGATAAAACACACACATGGACACGCACATACACAGAAAAAAAAAGAAACTTGATAATTAAAACAGGCCGTGTTGCTGCCTGTACAGTATACACGGGGACCACAACCATCATAGTTAATGCCCTCACGGATATATTAGTCGTTTATTTTTCTTTTTTAACACAGCTTGACGTCACAACACAGCACATGTATATAATGTTAGGTGCTGTGTTGGATAGTGAGCTTCACCATCATCTCTCGTTCACAGTAGTTTCCACACGGTGTTCACTATATAATACGGTGACAACATTATCAGCGTTTCACCTTCACTGACGAGGTCTGCCAATACGACTAAAAGATATTTATTCAGTTTTCACTTTGACTTGGTTTATAAACTAGTGGGCAAGACTTTTGGTGTTGGTAGCTGTAGTACTGTCCTCAGCAACATCCAGGTCACAACACGCCATGCACACGACATACACACACACTGAACACTGACAACACAAAAATCTTGCAAGTTTCAACACCCACTTCCTGCAGTTGTCTCATCAACGTGCAGTAAACACGGCTATCACTGTAGGTATGGGAACACGTTTAAACACTTAGGGTAAACTTTGCTAGGGCGTATTAAGCGTAATAACACAGGTGAACAGGTAACACACACACACACACACAGGTAAGGTAGACGGAGAGCGCGCTATCACCTCCACACACGCGGGCGGTCAGACGCACACTGAGTAACGTAACGTAAGTGGTGGCACGGGCAGCCCAACCCCAGTGGACGGTGGCGCCAGGAGGTGGGAAGACGGTGCATCACTCACACGGTCTACCCTGCCCGTCACACTCTCATAAATCACTAATACTTTATCCGGCAGTAATAACAATACAATAACTAATAAACAATAACAAAAACCACGTAATAAAGAACAGGAAATAACTTATATATGTCTGGGAGGAAATCTCAAATCTTTTTAATTATCTTATCTATATGATCAAGCGGGAGGCTCCTCAACAACGACTAACTAAGATATGTCATTAATTTAGTAGTTGGGAAGAGATGAGTGTTGTGGGAGTAACCTTGAAGTAGATAGGTAGGTAGGTAGATAGATAGGTAGGTAGGTAGGGGCCAGCGGCTTAGACCACACAAACACACCTCACCTTACCACAGCCAGTCATCCAGCCCCTCCCCACCCCCTCCGACCCCTCCCCCTACGTCACACCTTCTCAGAACTCGACCGTGACGACATATTCGGCCACTCATGACGTCATACTTACCTGGAAGATCAACCCAAAACGGTAACGTCTTTTTTTTTTCTCTCTCTCAGTGAACTAAGACGAATACCGTAAACTATTATGTAAACTAAACGCATGAATGTAAACTTTGACGCATGAATGTAAACTTTGACTCATGAATGTAAACTTTGACGCATGAATGTAAACTTTGACGCATGAATGTAAACTTTGACGCATGAATGTAAACTTTGACGCATGAATGTAAACTTTGACGCATGAATGTAAACTAGACGCATGGATGTAAACTTGACGCATGGACGTAAACTAGACGCATGGATGTAAACTTGACGCATGGACGTAAACTACTGATAAGAGAATTAACGAACGAGAATGTACTGTCACCATCATCATTACAGAATCACAACCATAACAAGGACCCATTTTCACAACCCTGCCAACAACCCTCCAGCCCCCCCACCCCACATGTTGTTGACCTAAGGGCCTCGGGGCAACTCCACACATTGAGGTTGTTTTGTGGAGAGGTTGTGGAGAGGTTGTGGCTACAGATAATTGATTGTGGTGGGGGGGGGTTAGTGTGTGTGTGTGTGTGTGTGTGTGTGTGTGTGTGTGTGTGTGTGTGTGTGTGTGTGTGTGTGTGTAGTGAAGGTCAAATCGTGTTGTTCCTACTCCTCTTCTTGATCCCACCTGAGTTTATTTCACCTGCTGATTAAACACTCTAACGCTAACTGGGAGATGGGATTTGGTTAGGTTAGGTTAAGATAATAATTAAATAAATCAAGGTATCTAATCATCAAGTGACACATTTTGATTCTGTACCTTAGCCACAGTAAAGTCATTAGGCACAGCTCACGCCCTTGTACGCCCACACACACACTGGTAGTTATCACCTCCGCCCGCCCCAACCACAGTGAAAGTCAGCCGATTCTCAGAGCCGGACTGTGGAGACGAAACAAACTGACTCAACGCCTATATTAAGCTCCTCTGAGTCGATTTTTTCCCTTTAAGACTAAATTAATTTTTTCCTATGTAGATTTTAGGGAATTTATAGTAATTTTCATTTTTCAGATCAACATAAGTATTTTTTTTTTATATCGGGTGTTTATAAAGTCACTTCCATTAATATGTATGTAACTTATTTTTTATTTATTATTATTATTATTTATTTTACAGAACCAGTGACTGAATATACAAGGTCTAATGATCGAAAAAAACGTCGTTCAGTTGTACCTTCAGTGAACGGTTCCATGATTCAGAGTTGGACTGGATAAGGTGGCAATTATTTCCCTCCTTCGTTCTCTATCTCTCTCTTCCTTCCTTACCTTCCTCCTTCGTCATCGTTCCCCACCACCTCCCTCCTACCTCCTTCCTTCGTTCCTTATCTCCCTCTCTCACCTCCACCATCATTCCCCCACAGCATCTACACCTACATCTACCTGAACTCACCTGCTAATTACAGTAACTCTATGTAAACACCACCAGCGGATTAACATAAACAAAACAAAAAACAAAATATCCACAAAAAGGTGTTAAATCCCCTATAAGCGAATCCGATCCCATAACACCATCGAATCCACTTTTGGTCTTGACTACAGAAGGGTTTGGAAACAGATCAAAACAACGACCATATATTTCTATCATCTCCTTTACCCCTCTCTTCCTTTCTCCTCACATCCTCTTTAACTCTCACCTGTTGAAGTAAATGAGGTAATAACAACAACAGGTAGTCAACACAGAAACTTAACGACTACGAACGACTACCACCACGACTACCAACGACTTGTGCTACTGTTACCCGCAAGATAAGACACACCCTGATCACCAGCTCCCTCTACCAGCATCAGTCGTAACCTTCAGTGCAGGTACACACGGGTCTGGGATCTCTCTAAAACTACGAATATCTTACAAAAATAACACGTACAGGTCTTTAGGTAGTGAGGTGGTGATTTCGTCATTGATCTATAGTGATTTATGGTGATTTACCTCCTTTTAACGTGTTAGGATGTGGTTATATGTACTCATATTTTGCTATGTACTCAGTTATGTACTTCAGGAGTAATATAGTGTGTATAAACAAAAGCCATAGGAGTTATATCAAAGGTTAAACCAATCTCTGTCTGAGGAAGTCATATTGAAGCTTTATATCAACACCAAGCGTGGGATTCGAAGCCTTAAACCCAAGCTTTGTGGGATTAGAAGTCTTATACCCAAGCTTTATAGGATTAGAAGCCTTAAACCCAAGCTTTGTGGGATTCGAAGCCTTAAACCCAAGCTTTATAGGATTAGAAGCCTTAAACCCAAGCTTTGTGTATACATGTAAATCATTCATATAAGAAACACTTTAAACATTTCATCAACAGGGAGGGGGAGAGATGGGGAGGAGGAGGGACGGAGGGGGGGTTAGGAGGGTACGTCACAGCCATACAAAGCAAGTGTTTAAACTTCCTCCTGATAGTGGGTACGTGTGCGTGGGTATCCTGTAGGAGTGGAGGGTATCCTTGAGGAGGGAGTGGATGGGGGGGGGGATGATGGGTCCTCACTGTTAACTCACACTTCCGGGTTACAAACTGAGGATGATGAGTTAATTAAGTGTTAAGTTACTGAGATGGGGCTGAGTCAATATGAGTTGGTAAGTCAATGATTGATGTGAGTGACTCCAAAACTTGTATGAATCAAGTATGAGTCAATATTATAGTGTGAGTCAAGAACTTAGGTGAGTCAACCACACACACACACACACACACAGACACACACACACACACACACCCTCTCATCCTACGCCATCCAAGAACAGGTACGTACAGGTAAGTGATCTAACTGCGTACAGGTAATCCCTAACCTGCGTAAAAGGCGTCAACGGTAAACGATTATAACACCTTGTGGATAATGGATAGGAGAGGATAGCGGGGAGTGGTGATGGATAGCTGGTGAGGCGGGGGAGTGGAGGAGGGATAGGGAGGCTGGATGGAAGAGGAGAGAGGCCTGAGGGAAGAAGAGGGAGGGTTAGTGGAAGGGAGGGAGGAGGGAAGAGGGTGGGGGAAAGGAAAGGGGAGGGCTTATTGGAGGGGAGGGAGAATAAAGAGATAGGGAGAGAAAATGGAGGTGTAGGTAGGGGGGCAGGGTAGGTAGGGGCAGGGGGAGGTAGGGAGAGGGCACCATCAATATAAAGGCAAGAGTGAGTTTTAAATAGCGGGAGCAACAAGTGTAGGTCGTGGTGAGGTCAATTACGGTCTGGTCATTACAACACCCAGCAGAGGTGATGACGCATATCCTGGGTGAGGGGGTGAGGGGAGGGGGGGAGGGAGGCAGGGTAACAGCTGACGTGGGGGTAGGAGGTGGTGGTGAGTGGAGGTCGGATGTGTGTGTGTGTGTGTGTGTGTGTGTAATATGTACTGTTTAAAATGATAACAACAGCATCCTTACCTAACCTAACCTACCTTAACTTAACCTAACCTAACCTTTGTGACCTGTGACCTGTAATTTCTGACCTATAACCTGTGATGAATTTTCCTTTTCTTAGTTGCCATTGTAAGTCGGTTAAGAAGCGATATTAAAACAGAACACACACACACACACACACACACACACACACACACACACACACACACACTGACAGACAGACAGACACACACACACACACACACACACACACACACACACACACACAGAACATCTCCTCTCCCCACCCCCCACACACACACACCCTCCTCCTCCCCCTCACGCACTCTACCACAAAACACAAAGTAAAAACAAACTCAACTGTATCTTGTGGGTAAAGATTAATAATTATGACCAAACCACAACACACAAACAGCTTCCCTTCCCCCCTCTCCCCTTCCCCCCCTCTCCCCCCTCCCTCCTCTCATCTCCCCAAGACGTAAGCCTGGGGGGTGGATGGGGGAAGATGGACTGGTTGACTGGCTAGGAGGAACCATGAACATGCAGTTAAGAAATTTATGACTGTTTGTGGGCGACTCCAGGTGGTTAACAGAGGGAAATTGTGACTGGTGTGTGTGTGTGTGTGTGTGTGTGTGTGTCCCTGGCTGTTTGAAGCGACACGCGCCCTCTTACCTCTCTCACACACACACACACACACACACACACACACACACACACACACACACACACACACCAGGCCAGAAAATTCAATTAAGTGACAGTAAACTTTTAAAATAGCCTCACGTTTAACATAATGGCCCACCATGACTCAGGTACACACAGGTAAGTGGTACACAGACAGGTACACACAGGTAAGTGGTACACAGACAGGTACACAAACACAAGCAGCTGGGAAGATCATCATCATCATCATTATAGTGTCGTCTACAGGTAAAGGTGTTATTATTGTTATTGACCTACTGCTACCTATGACGACACCTCGATGATGATCTTCTTCTTCTTCTTCTTCTTCTTCAGGTGGGTCTTCGCCTCCATCACACACCTGAGGTCCTCCTACTCACAGACACCACCACCAGTCGTTGCTTCGTCAGGTAGGTCTCCATCACACACCTGAGGTCCTCCTACTCACAGGTACCACCACTAGTCGTTGCTTCGTCAGGTAGGTCTCCATCACACACCTGAGGTCCTCCTACTCACAGGCACCACCACCAGTCGTTGCTTCGTCAGGTAGGTCTCCATCACGCACCTGAGGTCCTCCTACTCACAGGTACCACCACCAGTCGTTGCTTCGTCAGGTAGGTCTCCATCACACACCTGAGGTCCTCCTACTCACAGGCACCACCACCAGTCGTTGCTTCGTCAGGTAGGTCTCCATCACGCACCTGAGGTCCTCCTACTCACAGGTACCACCACCAGTCGTTGCTTCGTCAGGTAGGTCTCCATCACACACCTGAGGTCCTCCTACTCACAGGCACCACCACCAGTCGTTGCTTCGTCAGGTAGGTCTTCATCACACACCTGAGGTCCTCCTACTCACAGGTACCACCACCAGTCGTTGCTTCGTCAGGTAGGTCTTCATCACACACCTGAGGTCCTCCTACTCACAGGTACCACCACCAGTCGTTGCTTCGTCAGGTAGGTCTCCATCACACACCAGCTGTTGATCTTGGCCATACTCTTCTCTCACACACCTGCCTCTTGGGATCGTTCATTAGCATCACATCACCTGGTTACCTGGTTATCCACATCAACATTACACTTAACTCTTATTCTGTATCAAGATTCTGTAATTCTTCACTGTAATTCATTGTCCTGTATTTCGCTGTCCTGTAATTCATTGTCCTGTAATTATATCTCCCAATACAGGAGTCAAAACAGGTTATCTTCCAACCACAGCGACCTAACCCGCTCAGTGGTCATGGTGTTGTGGTGGCGGTGATGAAACGGGTAACCGGATACTGTGAGCGGGTAGAATTCAGCCACACGACCCCAGCCACACGAGGAGTAAGGTGGTGGTAGGCAGTGGTAGGCGGGTTACCAGAAGGGAAGGGGGAGCAACACGGCAGGTGAGCATAAGGTGATACCTTTATCCCTTTCAGTAGACTTACCTGGTGCCTCATTAACTAACTATTACCTCAGGTGTTGGATATATTAACGTGTCTGTCTGTCTGTCTGTCTGTCTAATGATGTTTATTGGCCGGAGTTTGCCAAGGTAGATCTGGCAGGTGAGTGAGAGACACACCCCCCCCCCCGCTCCCTAACCACCTGGACACTCACGAATCACCTGAGGTATTAAACGGGTTTTAATTAACTCATACTCAGGTGTTTGTGAGGTGTGGTGTGGTGTATGGTATGGTGTGGTGTATGGTATGGTGTGGTGTGTGGTATGGTGTGGTGTGGTGTGGTGTGTGATGTGGTGTGTGGTGGTGGTACTGTGATGTCGTGGTGTAGTGTGGTGTAATGTAATATAGTGTGGTGTGTGACGTGGTGTGGCAGCGTGGTGTAATATAGTCTACTGTGGTGGAGTGTGGTGGTAGTGTGGTGGTAGTGTGGCGAGGCCGAAGGTCAACCAGGAACAGCAGGGGCAGGTCCAAGGAGGAGTGGTAGCAGCACCCCCTCACCCTCTCCCTCACCTCATCCCTCACCTCACCACCCCCCCTCACACCTCACCCCCCTCACTAACCCAATCCTCACCTACAGTATCTATCATTTTTTTTGTACCTACTGTAAAAATTCCACATGTTTTTGCTCACACCTTTACCGATAAGCACAGGTAATTATCGACGCCACACCTGTTGAGACCATTTCCGAACAGGTAAGAATGTCCTCAAGAAAATCCCAACTGTTTATCTCATACCTGTGTGTTTACCTGTCTTAATTATAATCATATCTACAGGTCACATAAATACATACATACATACATACCTGTTTATATATATTTTGAAAGCCGAATCATTCTCACCCCATCCGACCCCGAAATACTGTACCACCATGCACTAGAGTTGTATCAGTGGTGGCAATACACTCTACCTGAGGGTCACACTAACGAGACCCAGGCCTGCCAACCTTCATAACAACGCATCGATATAAAACAGCAGACATAAGAGACAGGCATACAGGTAGACAGGCATACAGGTAGACAGGCAAGACAGGTAGACAGGCAAGACAGGTAGACAGAGAGCTAATTGGTTGAACTACCAGGTGAGAATTTGTGTTATGTCACGTGTTACCTGAGTGACGTAAGAATTGACGGGTATTGAAGACAGATAAGTGACAGATATGACGTAATCTAGTTTCCTGTGGGATTTACGATGGGAAAGAAAGAAAGAAAGAAAGAAAGAAAGAAAGCAAGAAAGAAAGAAAGAAAGAAAGAAAGAGGGTCAGTTGTGTGTGTAGTGAGGTGAGTGGTGAACGTGTCAACTCAGGTAAGGGGGACAGGTGAGCCGCTCCAGGGAGAACGATCCACCAAGGTCACCTGTGTGTGTGTGTGTGTGTGTGTGTGTTACCTGTAAACACCATTGACATCAACACGATACATCAATAACAGCCAATTAGGTATAACACACAAAGCCGCCTCTTGATCCCCACACACACACACAGAGTCATTAGGACCACCTACCTTTACCTGTCCCTCGCTGCCGCCCCCTCACCTGCACGTCCGCTTACCTGCAAGTCAATGGGTAATACATTAGCAAGGCATTACGGCAAAGGGTCACCACCACCACCACCTACCACCACTATTACCATTACCACCACTACCAACACCACCACCACCACCACTACTACTGCCATGAAAGGAAGGCTTGTGTGGTAGTGGTGGTGGTGGTAGTGGTAGTGACTGTCGGGTCTGTGTTGTTTTTGAAGTAAATAAAAACATTATATCATTTGAAAGTCTCATATTAGTGTCTAATAATACTTCACCACCTCGTTTATGAGCATGATAAAACACACACACACACACACACACACACACACACACACACATAAAGATAAGTTTACAGTTTAAAATATATACTGTATTGAAAAAAAGTTCAGATAAGATAATTAACGGCACTTCCTATATACAGTACATCCTGGTTCGTTAAATACATATATAATAATAAATAATAATGGTTGGCCCTGGTGCAACGAGGATGGCCGGCCCAAGGGCCTCCTAGGCGTGAATTTGTTTAAGATGTAGAAGCTGTCGCCAACACAACAACCACACCCTAAGTCAACGAGTTGAATGACCCAGTGTCAAGGAATAGTCCGAGAAGACCGGACAACTCGCCAACTGCACTGGCTAACCATTACCCCGGAACACGATCCGCACATAGACTAACATCCAGGTCCCCAATTACTGCTGGGTAGACAGAGGCAAATGGCGTAAAGAAACTTGCCCATAGTTTCACCCTCCCCGGGGATCGAACCCGGGTCCACTCACTTGCGAGGCGAACACGCTGACCATTACATACATACATACATACATACATACATACATACATACGGAGAGAAAGTAACAGTATTAGTGTGTGGGTGAGAGATTATCTTCATTAAGAAGAAGAAAACGAAGAGAAGAAAGAGAATAAAATGAAGAAAATAAAGAAAGAAAGAAAGAAAGAAGCCGTGACCTGCAACACCACCACCCTCATTATCCGCACTGCGTCACACACACACACACACACACACACACACACACACACACACCTAAAATTACTTCTCATAACAAGGTAATCACCCTCACAAGGTCACTACGTACACCTGGATCATCTCACATAATCCAGGTAATTACAGGTGAATAAAAGACTACTCAATGACGTGGCAATTCAACCCTTAATTAGGTTGTATTGAATTAAGCAAGGAGGAAGGTGATTGGTTGGTTGTATTGGCCAATTGACTTGCCCAGGTGTTGTTCAGGTGTAATTATCTCTCATTAATTCTAAGGTCAGGTATTTTTTTTATTGTATATTATATTTGAAAGATTACCTGAAGATTAACCCCCCCCTAACCTAACGTAACCTAACTTAATCTAAACTCACCTAATCTAAATTGTATATAATTCTTTAATGTGTGTGTGTGTGTGTATGTGTGTGTGTATGTGTGTGTGTGTGTGTGTGTGTGTGTGTGTAATGTGTGTGTGTGTGTGTATGTGTGTGTGTATGTGTGTGTGTGTGTGTGTGTGTGTCATTATGTTCTTTAAAGATTATGAGTATTGTGTCACCTTCCTTCCATTAACACACCACTATTACTACTGTCAATAACACCTACCACAACTACCACTATCGCCATCACTACCATCATCATCATCATCATCATCATCATTTATCACCATCGTAACTATCACCATCACCACCACCACCACCACCACCACTATCACCACCACCACCACTATCACCACCACCACCACTATCACCACACCACCACTATCCACCACTATCACCACCACCACCACTAACACCACCACCACCACTATCACCATCACCACCACCACCACCACACTATCACCACCACCACCACCACCACTATCGCCACCACTATACCACCACCACCCACTATCACCACCACCACTATCGCCACCACTATCACCACCACCACTATCACCACCACCACCACCACCACCACCATCGCCACCACTATCACCTGGTTCTTTCACCTGTAAATATTTAAGACACTCAACTATCACCACGAGGTCGCCCCATCACAGTGCCAGTGAAGACCGTGAGAGTGAACAGTGCCAGAGTGAAGACAGTGCCAGGTGAAGACAGTGCCGGAGTGAAGACAGTGCCAGAGTGAAGACAGTGCCAGAGTGAAGACAGTGCCAGAGTGAAGACAGTGCCAGAGTGAAGACAGTGCCAGAGTGAAGACAGTGCCAGAGTGAAGTGCCAGAGTGAAGACAGTGCCAGAGTGAAGACAGTGCCAGAGTGAAGACAGTGCCAGAGTGAAGAAAGACAGGTGCCAGAGTGAAGACAGTGCCAGAGTGAAGACAGTGCTAGAGTGAAGACAGTGCCAGAGTGAAGACAGTGCCAGATGAAGACAGTGCCAGCGTGAAGACTGCCAGAGTGAAGACAGTACCAAATATGACAGTGCCAATATATAGACAATCCCAGAATGGAGACAGTGCCAAAATGGAGACAGTGCCAGAGTGCCACATCCTAGGTAGCGTGCCAAGACAGGTTACGACACATGCAATGAAAATTCTTCTCCATAATCCACCTCTGGCGTGGACTAACACACATTCATCACAACCCAGTGTGTGTGTGTGTGTGTGTGTGTGTGTGTGTGTGTGTGTGTGTGTGTGTTTTTATTATGTATCTATTGGTTTAACTCTTCTTCCTCTACTTAAAAATACAACTTAATTTAAACACGACAAAATAAAGTGTTTGTGTTTTATTTAGGTTTATTTTGCGTTGGTGTTTGTTCACTATACATAGTTATACATATACATAAACCTTGATATACTGTACATAGCAAGATTAAGAGTAGTAATTTATATTATTTCTTATAGTTTTAGTTTTACAATTCCACTGCAGGCATTCGTTCGTCAGACTTATTAACCTCCCAAACCACGTAACTACAGATTGACAAGTGAACGCCAGACGCTCCTAACCGCTCGTGCTGGATAAATGTCTTAAAGGTATTCAGATTTCAGTCTTGTTAATTAATGAAGGTAAATGATAATTTTTTTTCACAGTTTTCTATGGTAAAATATACACCTGTTTAAATGACGTCATATATACCAAGTCAAATTAATTAAGCAGGTATACAGGTATATATCTCCCGTTTACTCTGACATTACGTATACCTATTATAATGACGTACGATATACCTTAGTAATATGCCTGGAATACCGAAGGAGAATAATAACAGTTTCTACACTTCCTCAACACCTGTCGTCTCTCAGGCACAGGTGTGTGTCTCAGGTGCAGGTGTCTCTCAGGTACAGGTGTGTCTCGGGTACAGGTGTGTGTTTCTCGGGTACAGGTGTGTGTCTCTCTGGTACAGGTGTGTGTCTCAGGTGCAGGTGTCTCTCAGTTACAGGTGTGTCTCTCAGGTACAGGTGTGTGTGTGGGGGAGGGGTTAAATTTTCCACACGTCCAGATTCTGTACTTTTAGACCCCGAGTAATGACCAACACCAGCGTGTATAAACCTTGCGCGTGTTGTTTGGCATTCTTTTGACCCCGAGGAAGTGTGGAGGTGATTCCTGTTATGGCTAGGAACACCCCCCAACCCCGCCCCGCCCCGCCCCAGTGACCCTACCCCTACCCCGCCTCACCCCCATCTGAACCCTCAATGCAAGAAGTGTATCAACCAATCAGAGACCAGAGGAAGAATTGTCAACATTCTATACGTGCTACTCGTTAACCAATCACAAGCCATCTGGTCTTTATCCACCAATCACAGTTCAGGTCTTCCTCTATATATTGACGTAATATTTTGCACCTTATCTTATCTTTATCTAATTTAATGCATGATGATCAAACCTAAACTGTCCATAGACGGAAGGGTTGGTGTGTGTGTGTGTGTGTGTGTGTGTGTGTGTGTGAGACCCCCCCATACCTCACAACTTATGAACGTGTACAGAGACACACCTTCCTACCAAACTACGGTCACACCAACCACGCCTGCATCAACTATTACCGAAGCCTACGCCCCTCTACACGCCTACACTAATCACCCCCCCCCACGCCCACATCAATTACAACACACCCCCACGCCCGTAAACCAGCTCAGATCATTCATCACCCGCACACCAAAGCCCTGAGTCTCCACCGAATTTTTTTTTTATTTTCTCAGCTTCCCAAATGCCATCACAGGTGCCAGGTCCCAACAGCGGTGGTCCCCGGTGCCAGGTCAACAGCGGTGCCAGGTCCCAACAGCGGTGCCAGGTCCCAACAGCGTGCCAGGTCCCAACAGCGGTGCCAGGTCCCAACAGGGTGCCAGGTCCCAACAGCAGGTGCCAGGTCCCAACAGCGGTGCCAGGTCCCAACAGTGGTGCCAGGTCCCAACAGCGGTGCCAGGTCCCAACAGCGGTGCCAGGTCCCAACAGGTGCCAGGTCCCAACAGCGGTGCCAGGTCCCCAACAGCGGTGCCCCAACAGCCCAGGTCCCAACAGTGGTGCCAGGTCCCAGCAGCGGTGCAAGGTCCCAACAGCGGTGCCAGGTCCCAACAGCGGTGCCAGGTCC
>NW_024733734.1:9894906-9909906 GCF_018991925.1 Homarus americanus
TGTGGGCGTGAGAAGTGATGGTGGTGTGGGCGTGAGAAGTGGTGGTGGTGTGGGCGTGAGAAATGATGGTGGTGTGGGCGTGAGAAGTGATGGTGGTGTGGGCGTGAGATGTGGTGGTGGTGTGGGCGTGAGAAGATGGTGGTGGGCGTGAGATGTGGTGGGGGTGGGCGTGAGAAGTGGTGGTGGTGTGGGCGAGAAGTGGTGGTGGTGTGGGCGAGAAGTGATGGTGGTGTGGGCGTGGAGAAGTGGTGGTGGGCGTGAGAAATGATGGTGGTGTGGGCGTGAGAAATGATGGTGGTGTGGGCGTGAGATGTGGTGGTGGTGGCGTGAAAGTGATGGTGGTGGGCGTGAGATGTGGTGGTGTGGCGTAGAAGTGGTGGTGGTGTGGGCGTGAGAAGTGGTGGTGGTGGGCGTGAGAAGTGATGGTGGTGTGGGCGTGAGAAGTGGTGGTGGTGTGGGCGTGAGAAATGATGGTGGTGTGGGCGTGAGAAGTGATGGTGGTGTGGGCGAGAAGTGATGGTGGTGTGGGCGTGAGAAGTGATGGTGGTGTGGGCGTGAGAAGTGATGGTGGTGTGGGCGTGAGAAGTGATGGTGGTGTGGGCGTGAGAAGTGATGGTGGTGTGGGCGTGAGAAGTGATGGTGGTGTGGGCGTGAGATTGTGGTGGTGGTGTGGGCGTGAGATGGTGGTGGTGTGGGCGTGAGAAGTGGTGGTGGTGGGCGTGAGATGTGGTGGTGGTGTGGGCGTGAGAAGTGGTGGTGGTGTGGGCGTGAGAAGTGATGGTGGTGTGGGCGTGAGAAGTGATGGTGGTGTGGGCGTGAGGTGGTGGTGTGGGCGTGAGATGTGGTGGTGGTGGGCGTGAGAAGTGGTGGTGGTGTGGGCGTGAGAAGTGATGGTGGTGTGGGCGTGAGAAGTGGTGGTGGTGGGCGTGAAGTGATGGTGGTGTGGCGTGAAGTGGTGGTGGTGGGCGTGAGAAATGATGGTGGTGTGGGCGTGAGAAGTGATGGTGGTGTGGGCGAGAAGTGTGGTGGTGTGGGCGTGAGAAGTGATGGTGGTGTGGGCGTGAGAAGTGATGGTGGTGTGGGCGAAGTGATGGTGGTGTGGGCGTGAGAAGTGATGGTGGTGTGGCGTGAAGTGATGGTGGTGTGGGCGTGAGAAGTGATGGTGGTGTGGGCGTGAGATGGTGGTGGGCGTGAGAAGTGATGGTGGTGACTTCATGGCCTCTGAAAATCTTAAGTAAAAAATAATGGAATAATCCACACACACACACACACACACACACACACACACACACACACACACACACTAATCATGGTAATCATAGAACCCTAGCCATTAATTCATGGTAGGTCATGGAAGTGTAGGTTAAGTGAGTCATGGCAGGTCAGAGCCAAGCTGAGGCATGACGTCACATCCTGCAACACACACACACACACACACACACACACACACACACACACACACACTGCTTCAACCCTCAACACAGGCCAGGTGACGACACTATCAGCATATATCCACCTGGGTATCCACATTATCTAGCCTTATATTCCACACAAGGCTATCTAGTTATCCACACTGTTGACATTATTATCTCCACATTCTATCTCCTTATCCACACACTCCACCTCATTATCCACACACTTTCACTATCCCCACTCTCACTATCCACACACTCTCATTATCCACACTCTCACTATCCACACTCTCACTACCCACACACTCTCACTATCCACACTCTCACTATCCACACAGTCTCACTATCCACACACTCTCACTATCCACACACACTCACTATCCACACACACTCACTATCCACACACTCTCACTATCACTCCACCTCACAAACAACATGAGCTTCAGATAACACAGGTGAGAATATACCTGTTAATTACACTATCAATATGCTAATTACCTGTTATCAAAGTGAAAGTCGTTAATCAAAAGAAATTGATAGGTTCTGGTGGTGGAGGGATGGTGGAGGGGTGTGGAGGGGTGTGGAGGGGTGGTGGAGGTGTGGTGGAGGGGTGTGGAGGGGTGGTGGGAGGATGGTGGAGGGATGTGGGGGTGTGGAGGAGAGGGGTCTGGAGGGTGGTGGAGGGGTGGTGGAGGGATGGTGGAGGGGTGTGGAGGGATGTGGAGGGGTCTGGAGGTGTCAGTTAAAGGTGGGTTGGTGGGTAGGTGAGTGGGTAGTTGGGCGGATAGGTTGGTGGGCAAGTGAGGGGTGGGCAGGTGGGTAGGTCTTCACCCTATAAGAACAAGACAAGTATAGGTCACCTTACATCACCACTGTGTTACATACTGAACCTAACTCATACTAGTGACATGGTAACTCATACTAGTGACATGGTAACTCATACTAGTTAACCCCTTTCACTCATACTTGGATCTGGGTCACTCGTACTAGCATCTAGGTCACTCATACTAGTTCAAGGTCACTCATACCGGCATCTGGATCACTCATACTAGAACCCATGATATAACATACTAGTCACACACACACACACACACACACACACACACACACTATCAGCAATGGGAATGTGAGAATGTGTGTGTGTGCTGAGTACCCACATAAGGAAAGAGTTGAATAGCGACACAGACAAACAGACACACGGACTATGCTAAACGTGAGACGATGCGGGGAGGAAGAGGAATGTGAGTGTGAGTGTGAGTGTGTGTGTGTGTGTGTGTGTGTGTGTGTGTGTGAAAGATGGTTATGTTAGGATCGATTAAGTTAAGTGTAATTGCTCGTAACAAGGCTAATCAAGTACTTGGGTTCATACAAAGGAGTGTTAGATACAAGACTAGCGAGGTCATCTTAAAACTATATCATGCGCTTGTGAGACCTGACTTGGATTACGTGGTTCAGTTCTGGTCACCGTATTACAGAATGGATATAGAATCCCAAGAAAGAATTCAGAGGAGAATGACAAGACTGATCCCGGGCATTAGGAACCTTGAGTACAGAGACAGGTTAAAGCATCTTAATTTACACTCCCTCGAGAGACGTAGAGCGAGGGGCGATATGATAGAGGTGTATAAATGGAAGTCAGGGCTAAACAAAGGGGACATAACAAAGGTACTCAAACTATCCAACCAGGAACGAACTCGTAACAATGTTTTAAATTAGACAAATTTAGATTTAGACGCGCGAGAGGTAAATATTGGCTTGGAAATAGAGTAGTGGACGAGCGGAACAAGTTACCAAACATCATCATTAACTCGATTACGCTGGATAGCTTCAAACACAGGTTGGATGGATATATGAGCGATAGAGGTTGGGTGTAAACAGGACTGTCTAGTACGAGTCAATAGTCCCGCTGCAGTTAGGTTAGGTTAGGTTAGGTTAAGCTACGTTAAGTTAAGTTAGATTTGTATTGGTTAGGTTAGGTTAGGTTAGGTTAGGTTAGGTTAGGTTAGGTTAGGTTAGGTTATACATATGTCTGCCAGGCTACACTCTCTCTCTCTCTCGTGTTGCAGTCTGTCAACAAAACAATTAAGCCACAACTCTTTTGCGAGAAAATAAACGTGAATCACCGTCTGTCTGTATGGTTTTAGCAGCTCCTTGATGTTTTTGTTGTGTGTGTGTATGTGTGTGTGTTTCTCTCCGTATGACTCGCACAAACACCACCACCAGCTTGATCTCTCCCCCCCCAACACACAAACACAAGGACAGGCGTACAGTACTGAGGAGGGGGAAGGGGGGGGGAAGGATGAGGGGGAGGAGGGTGACGGCCAAGTGTACGGGGTGAAGGGTGGGAGGGGGAAGAGAGGGGAGCTTGGCTGGTCTCCCACAGTACGACAACTTTCACTTGCATCTTTGTCTCCCCAGCCTCTCCCCCTTCTCCCCAGCCTCTCCCCCTTCTCCCCAGCCTCTCCCCCTTCTCCTCTCTCACCCCTTTCCATTCTTCTATATCTCCTTCTTCATCCCTCCCCATCCCACCTATCCACCTCCAACCTCACCCCTCTCTCATCAACCCCCTTTCGTCCCTAACATCTACCCTCCATCCCATAACCCCATCCTACTGTCCCCACCCCATCCTCCCACCGCCCCCCCACACACACACACATACACACTGGGCATAACAAGGAGTGGGCACAGGCCTTGGAAAAATACCCAGCATCTTCCAAGTACACAGGTATGTCAGAGCTAATTATATTCCCACGCTCACCTGGTCTACCTCAACCTTGACTTGTGTGTGTGTGTGTGTGTGTGTGTGTGTGTGTGTGTGTGTAGATTCTCAAGTTTAACCTTCCTCATCTACCTACAGGAAGAGTCTGGGTGTAAATTCGTCGCCATCTTTATCTCGTAGGTTAAATAAAACTAAGACGATAACTACGATAATTACTGAGACTAGGACGACATCTACGGCACCTAACACGACAACTACGGCGTCAGCAACCACGAGAGGAGAGAAGAGTAGTGGTGGTGTAGGGGTGGTGACTCAGAGGCCCTGGCAGACTGCCCTAAGTATTTCCTGCGACCGGAACTATTGCCACTTGCTTGTCTGGCTCCACCACCACCACCATCTACCACTATCCATCAACAACTATCAACCATTAATAACTATCACCCATCAACCACCATTAACCACCACCACAATATCTCACACACACACACACACACACACACACACACACACTCAAAAATTGTGATGAGTAGCAAGGATGGGGAGGCGAGCGTGGGAGCCTCATTCAGAAGCCGCAGGTGGACACGTATGAGTGTATGATACCATCAAGTGTAGGTGCTGACACAGTGAGGGGTGTCAGCAGCGGTGGGGGGTGTCAGCAGGAGGAGAGGGTTGTCAGCAGCGAGAGGAGAGGGGTTGTTACCTGACCTCTACTGGACATGGTAAGGCTAACTCAGCATGGGATCTCCACCTGTGCCTGTTACCCACACACACACACACACACACACACACACACACACACACACTACCGTTACAGTGGGCGTCACCTGTAAGGGCCACCACCATAGCCTCAGCAAGGAACATCAACAACACCACACAAACACCATAACAAACACCACACAAACACCATAACAAACACCACACAAACACCATAACAAACACCACACAAACACCATAATAAACACCACACAAACACTACAAGTCTGTATGTGTGTCGTGGTGGTGTAACAGCTGGTGTACGAGGAGGGCATGAGATCAGTAGGTACCCTGGGCAGGACACTGGGGGCACAGGCTGCATGGTGTAGGTGGGGCGTGGGCACACCTGATCATGTGGGTGCTACAGGTTAATGATCTGTGCCACTCTCATCTCCTATCTCTCCCTCAACCCCCATCTCTTGCTACTCCCTTATACCTCACTCCTCCCTTATTCTCTCTCTTCCTAATCCTCCGTCCGTCACTCATCCCTTATCCCTTCCTCCCTCACTCCTATTACCTATCTACTCACACTCATTACCTGACACCTGACACCCAAAATGGCGCTAATGAACCACAAGGATGAAAATTTAACTTTCTACCAACACCCGGAGTTAGATCGGCGCCCGCGTGACTCCCACTGACTGAAGGCAACTATCCCGGAAGTGTGTTCGGCTAATTGAGGAGGGGTCGGGGGGGGGGGGTTGTTGGGTTAGAGGGGGATTGGGGGTGGGGGAGTTGGTGGGGTGAGGGGGATTGGGAGTGGGGGGTTGGTGGGGGTGAGCGGGAATTGGTGTGAGGGGTTTGCAGGGTGAGGGGGGTTAGAGAATGACGGAATAACACATTGAGGAGGTATCACGACCTCCCCCATCCCCCTCCAGGTGTGTAAATTATTGTTGGTGAAGGGTTGTGTCACCTGTGGGTCCTTGTTGAGAGGTGGTGGTGAGGGGGGAGGGGGTGTGGTGGGGGTCACTGGGCCAGGTAACCACACCAAGAAGAGGCCTTTTGTTTGAACATTTACGCTGGCATATCAGACCTACTGTCCCATTCCTTGACTGACATCATCTGGTCAGCGACACCATACATTCCTCTCTTACCTGTCCTGTGCCCTTTGAGGCTCTTCCACACCATACTGACCTCCGAGTCACACCATATACACCATACCGACAGCAGCTGACCCAAACATATACACTGCACTAACGCCCTACCCTCCTCCTCCTCTTCCTCTTCACCCTCCCCCCACCTTCTCCTCACCCTCCTCTCCTCTTCTCCTCCTCTTCCCCCTCCTGCCAGCTCGCCATCTTGATATACAGGTAAATGTCAAGGTTGAATCAGCGTCTCCTCCCACTTCCTCCATATTAAACAGACGAACGCAAGAAAATTAACCCAGAGCCAGGAAGCTTTTTACCGGCGTACGTTAGCCAGACACTCCCTTATTCAGACTGGCGTAGCTTAGCCAGACTGTAAGCTAAACGGGGAGGGTGGGTAGGGGGGTGGGGAGGGGGTCTTTGGGTGGTGGGAAGGGGTGCATCTTTATTACACCTGTTCGTACAAGACAAAACTCTGACACCAAACGTTTATACGGATGATAAACTCTAACCTAACCTAACTTAAACTAACCTAACCTAACCTAACCTAACCTAACTTAATCTAACCTAACATAACCTAACCTAACCTAACTTAAACTAACCTCACCTAACCACATAAAATATCGAACCCTGTGAATTAGTGTTTCCTGAGTGAGTTTCAAAGCCAAGTAACAGCTGTTTTAATGTGTGTTTCAGTATCTGTTTCAGTATGTGCTTCAGTGTGTGCTTCAGTGTGTGCTTCAGTATGTTTTTTCAGTGTGTGCTTCAGTGTGTGCTTCAATGTGTGCTTCAGTGTGTGCTTCAATGTGTGCTTCAGTATATGCGTCAGTGTGTGCTTGAGTGTGTGCTTCAGTGTGTGCTTCAGTGTGTGCTTCAGTGTGTGCTTGTGTGTGCTTCAGTGTGTGCTTCAGTGTGTGCTTCAATGTGTGCTTCAGTATATGCGTCAGTGTGTGCTTCAGTGTGTGCTTCAGTGTGTGCTTCAGTATATGCTTCAGTATATGCGTCAGTGTGTGCTTCAGTGTGTGCTTCAGTGTGTGCTTCAGTGTGTGCTTCACTATATGCTTCAGTATATGCGTCAGTGTGTGCTTCAGTGTGTGCTTCAGTATATGCTTCAGTATGTGCTTCAGTATATGCTTCAGTGTCTGTCTCACACTAACGAACGAGACTACACCCCGTGACGCACTTCTTCTCAATAGACCGTCTCGCTCGTAAATTACTTCGTCTCGTCTATTCCGAGAGAGAAAAATATTCAGACGCCTCCCCTACTGCTACTACCACCACCACTACCTATCTTACTACCACCATCTACTACTATTAGTCTACCACCACCACATCTACCACTACCATCACTACTACCACTATCACTTACAACCACCACTACTACCACCTAACCTACCACCACAACATCTACCACTACCATCACTACTACCACTATCACCTACAACCACCACTACTACCACCTAACCTACCACCACCACATCTACCACTACCATCACTACTACCACTATCACCTACAACCACCACTACTACCACCTAACCTACCACCACCACATCTACCACTACCATCACTACTACCACTATCACCTACAACCACCACTACTACCACCACCACATCTACCACTACCATCACTACTACCACTATCACCTACAACCACCACTACTACCACCTAACCTACCACCACCACATCTACCACCCTTACCACCACCGTATAGAACCCTGTTACATAAGCTGTAGTGTACTGTAGCCAACTGTAGTGTACTGTATCTCAGAGTAATGTATTGTAAATTGTATTACACAGGATATTAAGGAACTGTAATCAACTGTACGATATTGTATTAAAATATAATAAATTTCAGAGTACTAATACATAATACAATAAGCTACAGCATACAAAAAAATACATAACACTGTATTTTAGGTAATCACAATAAACTATTCTGTATATTATTGTATTATAAATGTATTTTATTGCTACTGTATTTATCATATTGTATTTAGCTGTATTTTTATGTATTGTATTATAGATTAGTAAGACCATCAGTACCAACACCTGACTTCCTCCTACCTTACACACCTGACTTCCTCCAACCTTACACACCTGACTTCCTCCTCCTCCTCCTTCTGTAGCTGTCTTCTCATATAGGTCAAGCCTTACCCCCCCACATACACACGGAGGACCTCAAGGTAATAGTCCCCCTTGTCTTTCTGTTCAGTGTCAGAATTAAGGGACCAAGGAGAGGACCTTAGGGACAAATTGGGAAACAAATCCACTTAGGGACTTTCATCATCAATTAGGACCATTTATTACATCACACTAAGGGACCTCCATGTATAATCAGGACCACTAAGGGACCTCCATGTATAATCAGGACCACTAAGGGACCTCCGTGTATAATCAGGACTACTAAGGGACCTCCATGTATAATCAGGACCACTAAGGGACCTCCATGTATAATCAGGACCATTAAGGGACCTCCATGTATAATCAGGACCACTAAGGGACCTCCAGCTCACGGGGAAGACTTTCATCCATTCAGTCTAAGATCGCGACCTTTATATACACTGTCGACGGCTAGCTGGGTGAGTGGCTGGGTGAGTGGCTGGGTGATTGGGTGGCTGCCTGACTAGCTAACCTGGGTGTCTGACTGACTGACTGACCTGACTGCACTGGACTGGCTGACCTGGGTGGCTGCACACTGCATGGCCAACACATCAAGGGTGTGTTGGGGTCCCTTCGACACAGTGGCTGAGGTCATGTATTCACACCTGCAACCTTCCCATCCTTAATACTGCATCGACCAGGGATTATTCTCGACTAGACCACTACCACCCCTTCTCTTTCCCCTCCCCCTTCTCTCCAACCCCCTCTCCTCCTCTTCTTCCCCCTCCTCTTGCTCCTGCTCCTCCTCCTCTTCCCCCTTCTTCTCTACCCCCTCCTCCTCCTCTCCTTCGTCATGTCACAGTTCACCTCAACGGACCCGAAGAGGAGGAGGTTATTCTCTCAAGCGACAAATATGTAAATAAATATGTATGTATGTGTGATTGTCTGTGTATGTACGTGTGTAGGTCTGTGTATGTACGTGTATAGGTCTGTGTATGTACGTGTGTAGGTCCGTGTATGTACGTGTATAGGTCTGTGTATGTACGTGTGTAGGTCCGTGTATGTACGTGTATAGATCTGTGTATGTACGTGTATAGGTTCTGTGTATGTACGTGTATAGGTTCTGTGTATGTACGTGTATAGGTCTGTGTATGTACGTGTGTAGGTCTGTGCATGTACGTGTGGCTGTCTATGTATGTATAAGTATGGATGTATGTATATCCTCATAAGGTGCATCAATATTCCAATAGGCTGTTGTATGATAGTGTATTAATACGTTATCATACGTATTAAGAGGCGGTAGGTCATATGTGTATACCGTAATGCGTTATAACGATAATTTTAAAGAAATAAATATATCAACAAAATACAAACTATGTATTCTTAGTTCTCACCGAAATAACGTAACGTAACGTAACGTAACGTAACGTAACGTAACCTAACCTAAACTAACCTAACCTAAACTAACCTAACCTAACCTAACCTAAACTAACCTAACCTAAACTAACCTAACCTACACTAACATAAACTAACCTAACCTAAACCAAGAATGAATTAAAACATATGTATTGACTTCAGAATTATAAACAACAACAACAAAAACAACAACAACAAAAAAATAACACCACAAGAACAACAAAACAACAACAACAACAACAACAAAAACATCAACAACAAAAACAACAACAACAACAAAAAATAACACCACCACAACAACAAAAACAACAACACAAAAACAACAACAACAAAAACAACAACAAACACACACTATAAACAAACACAGGTTACGTCACTGTCTTTAAACAACACTATGGGCTGGAGAGGGGCCATAGAGATCACCCAGAGGACCATGAAGAGACCATAGTGGTGGCCCAGGGTCGACATAGAAGGCCCTGGGGTAATAATACATGGGTGAGGGTCAGCTGTAGGAGGTACAAGATAGATGAGGGGGCTGGGGGGGCTGGAGGGGGGGCTGGAGGGGGGGCTGGACGGGGGGCTGGAGGGGTGGTGGACAGCAACATCCACTCACAAGATATTCTGTTTCTGGTCACGTGTAATATGCAACGACTGCGCTTGGACAGTTTAAGTGACCTCTGACCCTCATGACTCCTCCCTCTGACCTGGTGTTGACCTCTCTCCTACCTTCCTTCCTACCTACCACCAGGGGCGCCTACACACACACACACACACACACACACACACGTCTACCTGTCCCGTCGTCTCCCCAATAGGAAATAACAACCATACCTGTCATACCTGGCTCTACACACCTGTCATACCTGGCCCTACACACCTGAACGCGGGCTTGAGTTAACGCTGTTGTTCAGGCCCTTAGAGAGCTCACCTGCCGGCACTCATCACGTAGAAGGTCCAGGAGGTGCTGTGTTTACTCTGGGCCTTGATTTCTGGTGGTGGGGGTGAGGGGTGAGGGGGGTGAGGGTAGGTGAGGGGGTGAGGGGGGTGAGGGGGTGAGGGGTGGAGGGGGTGAGGGGTGAGGGGTGAGGGGTGAGGGGTGGGGGGAGGGGGGTGGGGGTGTGGGGGGTGGGGTGTGGGGTGAGGGGGGTGGGGTGTGGGGGTGAGGGGTGAGGGTGCTTCTCCAGTCTCTATCTCTTTTATCTCCCTTGTCCTCATGTATAACAGTCTGGTGGTCCAGCTTTAGTGAGGGGTGTGGGTGGTGGGTGGTACATATGGGTGGGCCAGTTAGTAGTGTGGTGGTGGGTGGTAATATGGGTGGGCCAGCTAGTGAGGGGTGTGGGTGGCAAAGGGTGGGTGGCGAAACAGGAGGATGGTGTCACGTGGGTGGTGGAAGGCGATGGGCGGCAGGATCCCCGGACGATCGTGTATTATAAGGAGGTTGAAGGAGCCATATACGGGCGTGAGGAGACAGCCCAGAACACGCCCATACCCACCATGCTATGATATCCCACGCCCACTATCAGCACTAGGAGAGAGAGAGAGAGAGAGAAAGAGAGAGAGAGAGAGAGAGAGAGACCAGAAGGTGGAAGTAATAAACCCTTACCAATGGCACAGTACGCCCAAGGGAGCCCACACCACCAAGGGCGGCCCCCTCCTGCTGGTGGTAATGACGGTGGGGCTTGATGAACTCTACCTGTGGGTGGGTCATTATCACAGGTAAATGATCTCCCACAATTTCACCATTGTCGTATAAGGAGTCAAGTGTGTTAGTTTGGATCGTTAGTGATTTGAGTGAGTGAGTGAGTGAGGTACTGGGGTTGTGGTGATGGCGCGCAGGTGCCTTGGAGAGAGAGAGAGAGAGAGAGAGAGAGAAAAAAGGGACGGTGTGACAATGTGTTCAGGTGACGGTATGAGGGGGTGGGCGTAAGGGTGTGTAAGGGGGCGGGTGTGGGTGTGTGTGAGGGAGTATGAGGGCGCATGAAGGTGCATGGTGTGTGTGTGTGTGTGTGTTACGAAGGACACCATGAGATTCGTCACAGCATTATACTTGTAAAACCAGAAACAGCTTTGGCAAATACGGACGGCGGGTCACTTAGCTCCTCCCTCAGTCGCCCTCCACCTTATCCACTCCAGAACCACACCCATTATCCACCTCCACTCTCCCCTCCCCACCGCCCTGGAATATAAAAGTGATCCACCTCCAGCCTCCATTCTCCCCCTCCCCACCCTGGAGTATATCAGTGATCCACCTCCATTAGTGATCCACCTCCAGTTTCCCTCACAGTCCACATCCATCTATCAGGTACCCCAACTTAACTGGTCAGTCATTCCAAGACCATTAAGACCATCGTCCTCCCTCCCCTCTCTCCGTCTCTCTCTCTTCACCTTCACATAACTCCCTGCGCCTCAGAAGTAGAACGTCCAACCTTCTTTTCTCCTTAACATTTACAAATTGACGTCATTAGTGCATTTACACACACACACACACACACACACACACACACACACACACACACACACACACACACACACACACAGGTAAATTGTCATCATAACTCAGAAACGAAGACAACACAAAAGTGACTTGTTGCCCCTCCCACCCCCTCTCCCCCTCCTCCCCCACCCCCCATCCTTCCCCCCCATCACCACCCCCAGGAAAGACACACTCGGAAACAGCCAACGTCATTAGTCTTTTAGAAACTCAAGTTAAAATATACTTCCTTACCTTACTGGTCACTACTCAATCACCTTCTGGGCGTGTAATTAAAAGTGATATACAGGTGACTCGGGTAAGTTTACTCGAGTCATTTACAGGTAGAAAGTTAATAGAGAGATTAACATATGGCATTAGGACTGAGGGATAGTTTTGCACACATTACTGGAACGATTTGGCAGTTGGTAATTGTTGCGAAATGATGGTAAATTGTTATAATGAGAGAGAGAGAGAGAGAGAGAGAGAGAGAGAGACTAGTACCGACGACACGTGTTATTGGGAACAGGTTACACGCCACCAAGAACACGTGTCATGACCACGGCCTACTATCACACCCATGCCCTTTTCACCACGTTTCCCTACCACATCCACGCCCTCGTACCACACCCACGCACATCTACCACCCCCCACGCCCACTAGCTTTGTTATGACTGTCACAGCCAAACAGCCTCACACTGTAAGCCCATTAGAAGCCATCGACGCTGTTCACAACAGTTTAGTTCGGTGAGCTCGTCGCCAGCTGTCCCCGACCCAGATACTCTCACCTGCTGGGGAGGGGGGAGGTCAGGTGAAGGTGGGGGAGGTCAGGTGAAGGTAGGGGAGGTAAGTGAAGGGAGGGTAGGGGAAGGGCAAGGAAGTGAGGGTGATGTGGGAGGTGAAGAAGGGGAGATGTGGGTGAGGGAGGTGAGAGGGTGGGGAGATGAGGAAGGGGAGGTGATCTATGGTGACCTTTGACCTCATTTCATCCCCCCCCCACCCTATGACCTGGATTAAGTCCCCCCCAAGAGTTTTACCCTGGGGAGCCTGTCACAAGCGACCTGTCACACACACACACACTCACTCACACACACACACACACACACACACACACACACACACACACACACACACACACACACTAACTGGCCTTGAGTCTTACACACTATTAACGTGGTAGTGATGGTGGTAGTTGTGGTAGTGATGGTAATAGTTGTGGTAGTGATGGTGGTAGTTGTGGTTGACGGCTGAGTGCGACGAGAAACACTTAATTATGATGAAGGTCATTATAAAGACCAACGTTTACCTGAGCAAATTGTACCTGTGGTGACCCCCCCCTTCCTTCATCCCCTACTACAGGTGACCCGTGACCTCCCCCCTAACAGGACCACAAGCTCGTTAGGTTCATATCCGTGTCGTGAGTGCCCGTGTCTGTATGTCAGTTGAGTAGATGGATGTATACAAGTATGATAACTACGTGGTTGACTTAATTGTTTATGTGTGTAGTGGGTATGTCCGGTAACATACATACATACATACATACATACATACATACATACCTACACTCCATCTACCTGGGTCTCACCTTTTACGGCCAATTAGGGGGAAAATTGTGTGAATTTAGGTTAGTCGATATTGCATTACCTAACCTAACCAAACCTAACCTACTGACACATGCAAGAGAAAGATTAAGGATCGATGAGAGAGAGAGAGAGAGAGATAATTAGATGGAATGTGAAGTGTATTTAGATGAGGGAACTCGAATGTAACCCTGACAGAACCACACACACACACACACACACGATCAGTAGGATGTTAGTGCAAGGCTATCAAGTAGAAAGGGAGGGAGAAGGGGGGTAGAAAGAAAGGGAGAAAGAGGGGTAGAAAGGGAGGGAGAAAGGGGGAGGGGGCAGAAAGGGAGGGAGAAAAGGGGAGGGGGCAGAAAGGGAGGGAGAAAAGGGGAGGGGGCAGAAAGGGAGGGAGAAAAGGGGAGGGGGGGTGAAAGGGAGGGGAGAAAGGGAGGGGGAGGTAGAAAGGGGAGAGAAGGCTCAGTGGCAATTAGAAAAGTTTAACAAGCTGCTGCTCCAACTTATTCCTTCAACACCTCCTCTTCCTCCTTGATCACCTCACACAAGCTCTGTTACTCAAGTGTATGTGAGTGACGTCAAGTACTCACTCATTCACACACTCACCCAACCACTCCGTCACTCATTCACACATACTTACTCACACTTATTCATCCTCACTCACGCCATTCTATTCATGATATCATATTGGCTGGGTATTCATAGGGTCGCTGACTCATTCTTGGCTTTCGTGCTCCATACACACTTATCTCTTGGAGGTTGTTACTAGATACTCCTCTCTCTCTTCTCTCTCTCTCTCTCTCCTTCTTCCCCCTTATCTCTCTGTCTGTCTATCTCTCCCCCTCCCCCTCACAGTGTACACACCCCTCAGACAGGAGTTGTAACCTTGGCCAACATGAAGATGCCAGTGAGCCTGCTACTCCTTTCCAACCAGGCTACTCCTTGTAACCTCTCCTCCCTCCTACACCCCTCTCCCCCTTCTCCCTACCCCCATTGAACCCACCCCCCTCCTCCCTCTCTCTTCTCCCCTTCCCTCCTTACACCCTCTCCCTCCCTCCTCCTCCATTGAACCCACCCCTCACCCTCCCCCTCCCCTACACCCCAACCTTTTCCTATCACTCTCCTCACCCCTTCTTATCTCCCTCCTCTCCACCCACCCCTCTCCCCCAACCACACTCCACCCACGTTGAGTTTGGGCGGACCGTGGGCGTATTTTTATAGATAACAGATTCGCATAGTGGGTGTGTGCTTGAGAGAGTCAAATAGCAACTCCTAACCTAACCTAATCTAACACTGGGTAAGGTTAGGTTAAGATAGGTTAGGTTAAGTTAGATCATATTCTCATTTAGCTGATGGTGACTTCACAGGGTTGAGTCACTAGGCTGGGTACTGAGTCACTAGGCTGGGTATTGAGTCACTAGGCTGGATATTGAGTCACTAGGCCGGGTATTGAGTCA
>NW_024733734.1:9914906-9937687 GCF_018991925.1 Homarus americanus
GTACGAGTCAATAGGCCAGCTGCAGTTTCCTCCATCCTTATGTTCTTATGTACCCCTACCACCATCACCACCATTACCACCCCCACCACCCCCTACCACAACCACCACCATCATCACCACAGCCAACCCACCACACACAGGCACTTGCATTTTTCTCACATTAAGGTGATTATAAGCACCTGTGTCTTGCTCTACGTCAGCTAATTAACTTCCAGCGTCTTCAGGTGGTGTGGCTGTTGTTCTTCACACTTTGGGGTACAAATATAACAGGTAGTGGTGGTAGTAGTAGTGGTGTTGGTGGTAGTGGTGGTGGTGGTGGTGGTGTTGGTAGTAGTGGTGGTAGTAGTGGTGGTGGTGGTGGTGTTGGTAGTAGTGGTGGTGGTTGTAGTGGTGGTGGTAGTGGTGGTGTTGGAGGTAGTGGTGTTAGTGGTGGTGTTAGGATTGTTGTTGTTGGTTGGCAGGGGCGGATTCAGGAATATCAAAAAGGGGGTCCAAGAAGTTGTGGGTGGGGGAGTACTTTACTGCATTAAAGGAAAATAGTGGAATTTTCTGGTGAAAACGGGGGTCCGGACCCACAGGAATCCCCCTTGCGGTTGTCGTATGATTATTATAGTATACGCATTTTTATCATAGTATGCGCCTCGCTGTTCTAGTTTACTCGTTTTCTATAGTACACACGACGAGCATCAGAGAAAACGGATCCATACTTCACCTTCGAAGGGAAACTATCTCAAATCCACAATCTGACCAGCGAGTGAGTCATCTGATGTAAGAACTTCCGGGTTACACTATCCAGCAAATCATACTATAAACCACAGATGTTGGGGAGCTTTCCGAGTCGTATCGTGGAATATCGCAAATAATATAATGGCATATCATGAGTCTGTGTCTGTTTGTCTGTCTATGTATCTATTTATTATCTAAGTTATATCCTATCTTATCTATTTAACTAACAATCTATCTATATCATATCTTATCTATTTATCTATCTACAAGACTGTTTGACTGTACGCGTGTATATCTTTCTATCATCAGTATATGTATGTAAGTTTGTATGTATGAATGTACAATAACGCCAACACGGCCCTGAAGTCAATCCCGTGTACACAAAGTTCGTCCCTGAGTTGCACTACACACCAACAGTCGCCACACCTCCCTATTACTGTGGGTTTACCTGTGGGTTTACCTGTGTGTTTACCTGTGGGCTTACCTGATTCATACAGGTGTGTTTGTCCCCGTCAGGATCTGTGAGTAGTGAGGATGTAATTCTGGGTGATCTAACTCTGAATAAAATATACTAATCTAATCTAATCTAATCTAACTCAGGGTAAAATTGTAGAGCGTAAAACAAGGTCATTGTTTATCCGTGTAGAGCGGAGCACAGCACGTAGGGAACACGACCTACCTTAACCCTTTGACTACGATGACTTAACCCTTTGAAGACGATGATTTAACCCTTTGACGACAAATTATTTAACCCTTTGACGACGACGATGATTTCTGAAACACAGTAACACAGCACATAAGGCCCTGACCCCAACCTTACCTTGAGAAGAGCTGTAGAGGTAGTCATCCCTGAGTGATCTCGTCTCCGTGTAGCTGAGGTTATCGTCGGGGTCATCGTCGTTGGGGATGGTGTAAGGGTCGTCCTCGTTCTCCTCCTCCACTAGGGTAGGAGGAGGCGTCAGCTCATACCCCCATCGCCGCCTGAAGGCACGAGCTCCCCCATCAAGACGCATACGAGGCAAGTCATAGAAGAGGGAGTCGCCGATCTGCAATAGAGAGAGAGAGTGTGGTGAGAGGGAGGTGTGGTGAGATGGAGGAGTAGTGAGAGGGAAGAGTAGTGAGAGGGACGAGGCATGATAGAGGCACGATAGAAGCAGAAAACAGGCATGATAAAGACTCATTAATATCAAATGATTAAACTGTATATTCAGAAAAACAAAATCAATATAAAGTGTTTTCTTAGTTATATATATTGAGATATAAATAAAGTGGTTATCCTGCGCGCGCGCGCGCGCACACACACACACACACACACACACACACACACACACACACACACACACACACGCCAACTTTTCCTTAATAACATAACATTTCTTGTACTACAGCATTTTAAATTACGTAAAGAGGAAGAAAATATTGTCTTCAAACCTGTGATTTTTTTTCCTACTTCTGTAATTCTACGTCTAGGTGATAGTGATGTAAATATAAAGAAAATACGACAAACTTATCTAAACATTCTTTATTGGTTGTAAATAAAATATGTGTTTATCATATTGTACTTAGCATAAATAGTTCATTATCACCCAAGTACAAGTGTCTTTATTCACTTTGTTCCTACGTCAGTAATGTTGTTTGTAAATGAATCAAGTGAGATCAACCAACAGGTGAGGTAACCCGTAACAAGCATAAGTACCTGGGGGAGGCAGGTAGGGAGCACCTTGCACCTGGAGGAGGCATGTGGAGCCTCTGTATGGTGCCCTGGGTGGTGCTGGGAAGCCCGGAGTCTGGCCCTGGGGATGAGGTGCTGAGACTTGGCATCGGTCCCACACACCTCACCACGCCCACACAGTTTTTGCCCAAGTCTTTGAGCTATTCCTTGTTTCACACTTTTTACCTTTTTCAATGACTTTTTCTCTCGTTTATTTGATTCTTTCTCTTTCTTCTCGTCGGTGCCCTTTAGCGGGGTGCCCTTGGCTAACCCGGTACTGGTCATCCGCTGTAGGCGCTGAAGGACCGGTGTGTCGGGTGGCTCAGCGAAAATGTGACACTTCTTACGGTCATGAAGGAGATGATAGCTGGTCTTAACACAACAGTCCACAGCCAAACACGTCTCTAACCACTGCATCCTCCACCACACTCTTACCTACACACCCAACCACCTGTAATATTCACTCGGTATACTACTGCCTGGTGTGGAGGTTTGTTTAGTGACGCGACGTAACCACACTAGTAGAACGAACTGTCAACACAACAACAATCGTCCTGTCGAGATAAGTTCCACCAGCCTCCCCGCGACACACACACACAACTACCAGGCGAGGCAGCACGTTGTTCGCGGCCAGTACACCGTCAGTGACTCCAATATCATCGAGCCCCGAGGCCGCTTAAGACGCCTCAGCGTGAGTCACGGGTGAGTCAGAGCGGCGACGCGGGGTGGGGGTGCAGGAGGGACGTCAAGCGGACCGGAGAAGGGACACCATGACACACACACACACACACACACACACACACACACACACACACTTTTTACCTGTTTTACTCAGAAGTCAAACAGATCGATGGCTTCAGGACTGACTCACGAAATTGCTTATTGTTACGCTAGTTCACGGCGGCGTAACGACTAACATTCACGCCCTACAAGTTACAACACACAACCTATACGTCGTTACACACATACACACATTACGAACCACACGATGAGAAATTCAGTATCCTATTACCATGAAGAGAGAGAATCATCGTCATTATTTACGATCCATCATCCATGAATCTCGTCACTGTCATCACTGCCTTACATCTGATGTAGGCTGGTCACCGAACCTGAGAGAGAGAGAGAGAGAGAGAGAGAGAGAGAGAGAGAGAGAGAGAGACGACCCCCCCTCCTTCACACAGACAACAAGGACAACACGACCAGGTCAGGACCCCCGGAGTGGCGACAATGCAGTACAAAATAAATGAAGCGACGCGTTAGAGTAATTTACCTGGTGACTAACGCCTGGTTCACCTTCAGGACAAACCACGACGCAGCGGCGGATCACCCTGGTGGCCACGACCTGACTGGGTTAAGGTGCAGCATGGTACACTAGGAACAGCATAACCATGGGGAAGTTACAGTGTATGTATGTGTGTGTGTGTGTGTGTGTGTGTGTGTGTGTGTGTGTGTGTGACCATTGCAACGGAAGCCCTCAACTGACCTTCATGGTGACTGGTCCTCCACTGATCCAGCTCCCTCACTCCCTCCCTCACTACCCTCTCTCCCTCCCTCACTACCCTCTCTCCCTCCCTCACTCCCTATCCACCCTCCCTCTCTCTCCATCCTCCCTCACCACTCACCTCACTACCCTCTCTCCCTCCCTCACTACCCTCTCTCACTCCTCACCCCTTCCCTCACTACCCTCTCTCCCTCCCCTCGAGCCATCTCTCTCCCTCCCTCACCCCCATCCACTCTCCTCTCTCTCCATCCTCCTCCTTCACTACCCTCACTCCTTCCCTCACTACCCTCTCTCCCTCCCTCACTACCCTCTCACCCTCCCTCACTCCCTATCCACCCTCCCTCTCTCTCCCTCACCACCCTCCCACACACTCAACAGGATGATGCTACCCCTGTACTCGTTATGTTTTTGGAGGGTCTATTAGGACTACGGTCTATCGGGTCTTGGTGTCTAATAGGACTGGGGGTCTATTAGGACTACGGTCGGTCAGTCTGTGTCTACACAGACTGGGGGTCTATTAGGACTACGGTCTATCGGGTCTTGCACCACAGGACTGGGGTCTATTAGACTACGGTCTATCGGGTCTTGGTGTCTAATAGGACTGGGGGTCTATTAGGACTACGGTCTATCGGGTCTTGGTGTCTAGACTGGGGGGTCTATTAGACTACGGTCTATCGGGTCTTGGTGTCTAATAGGACTGGGGGATCCATAGGGACTACGGTCTATCGGGTCTTTTGTGTTCATTAGGACTGGGGTCTATTATAAATGAGTCATTAGGAACAAACGTAATAAGACTTGCAATCGATAATAGATGGAGCTTCCAGTAAACTGGGGCTTATATAACACGAGGCCCACAGTACATAAGGCCTACTAGACATAGGGGCTCTACAGACATAGGCTCTACTAGGGACATAGGGCCCACAGGACATAGGGCCTACTAGGACACTGAGTAAGTGGGGAGAGGAAAGTTATTGGAGAGGTTACAGCAGAGGGGCAGGCCTACAGGTGGTGGTGGTGGTGGTGGTGGTGGGTGGTTGAGGTTGTGGTGGTGGTGGTGGTGGTGGTGGTGGTGGGGATAGTAGTGGAGGTGGTGGTGGTGGTGGTGGTGGGGTGTGGTGGTGGTGGTGGTGGGTAGTGGTGATAGTAGTGGTGATAGTGGTGGTGGTGGTGGTGGTAGTGGTGGTGATAGTAGTAGTAGTGGTGGTGATAGTAGTGGTGGTGGTGGGTGGTAGGTAGTGGTGATAGTAGGTGGTAGTGGTGATGTAGTGGTGGTGATAGTGGTGGTGATGACTAAGGTTCTCAAATCCTCTTACTGTAGAAAGGGTGATTCATCTTTCTTGTTCTGTGTCTGTGTGTGTGTCTGTATGTTTGTGTGTGTGTGTGTGTGTGTCTCTACGTGTCTGTGTTTTGTCTGTAAGTTTTGTATCTGTGACGTGTTTACATGAGATAATTATCCTGTGTGTTACCTGTGCGTGTCTCTAATCATCACACACACACACACACAAACACACACACACACCTGACTGTACTTACATCTGTCTCTTCCAAGTATCCTCAGGTATGACTCAGGTGTGGCCTATAAGTGTTGACTTTATACACGCTGAAACAATGTATACTTCTATGATGCTTTACTGATTCAATGTATTTTTCTATCCAGTTATGTATGTATGTATGTATGTATGTATGTATATATGTATGTTCTCTGATATTGATCCTCACTACACTCTATCTGTCTCTTTATCACTCAGTATCTTTCGTTAACACCTTTGTATTCTAGCAACACTTTATCCAGTTTATCTCCACAACACTTCACAACACCTCACAGCATCTCACAACACCTCACAGCATCTCACAACACTTCACAGCACCTCACAACACCTCACAACACCTCACAGCACCTCACAGCATCTCACAACACCTCACAACACCTCACAACACTTCACAACACCTCACAACACACAACACTCTGAATCATAAGCACTGTGCCCATCACTAACACCTCACACGACCGCCTGTTCCCCTGAAACACTGAGACCCACAACAGGTCAGCGTCAGCACGAGCGATCAGCAACGCCTGGCAGTGTCCTCCACCCAGAAATGACACTGTGAGGGATAAACACGGCAGCAACACAAACACAATGAGGCGGCAAGCACACACAACACACGCGGCACTAGAACACAGTGTGAAGGCTCGATAGCAGCAGCAGCAATGGGCAACAGCTTTATGGGGTGTGAGCAGTGACCATCACCCACAGTGGTCACGAGAATAACACCCCCTCCCCCCACACACACTCACACCTCTTCTCTCCTACATCCACAACATTACCCTTCACCTCACTCATACATCATACACCCACCACCATCACCCCTCATACACACCCTTCTTTTCCCTCATTCACCATACACCCTCCCTCACACACCATACACCCTCCCTCACACACCATACACCCTCCCTCACACACCATACACCCTCCCTCACACACCATACACCCTCCCTCACACACCATACACCCTCCCTCATACACCATACATCCAATCACAACTTCTCACCATCATCTTACTCACTCGTAAACAATCTTAACTACAAACAGAAATCACAAACATCTTAGTAAAAAAATTTATCTCCTTAAAGTCAGGTTGATGTTGTAACACCTCACACAGCATCAAGGACAACACACACACACACACACACACACACACACACACACACACACACACACACACACACACACACACACACATCTCCCCCACACAACATCGTCAGCCTCCAGACCAACAAGGCATGAAGCTCCACACTTGGTTACGTCATTTAACAAGGTAATTATCATAAACTACCATAAAGCATCAACAGGTGAGACGGGTCCTCTATTAGTTCCCTTCATTATTTGGGTGATGGAATTTCTCCCACCTGTATACGGGCAGGTGTGTAGGGTGTTTTGGCAGGTGTGTAGGGTGTGTTTTGGCAGGTGTGTTGCGTAATTCTCTGACTTGAAGTGACCTGGTGCCATTTTATGTGACCTGAAATGACCTTGTGCCATTTTATCTTACCCGAAGTGCCTCTGATTTCAAGTGATTTAAACTAAGTGAACACAACACCAACCTAACCCCTTCTTCAGAGCTTCCTACATACCACAAGCACACCAGCAGGAACCAAGCACTACTACACGAGGTCATCACGCAATAAGAACCCCTCCTCCTTCCCTCAACACCCACCCTCACCCACCCCTCAACACCCACCCCTCAACACCCCCAGATATGCGACGCCCCAAGATCCCGATAATCACCCCACAAGAGGGAAGTGTTGCACAAGGAAGACAGCCATTATGTCATGTTTCTGGTGCATCGTCCTGTGACCGACCCCACCACCAGTAGGCTCCCTCACACAACACACCTGGCGACGAACACCACTAGCAGGGGGGGGGTCTTATGTGTCCCTACGTCGTCAGGAGGAGGAGGAGGTGGAGGAGGACGAGGAGGTGGAGGAAGACGAAGAGGAAGAGGAGGAGTAAAAAATAAAAAACAAAGCCATCACTATTCTTTCCAAATCTTAAAAAAAAAAACTAATATAACACAATTAACAACAAACACAACATCAAAGAACTATTGATTTAAGACAAGAGTGATATACATGCCCTTGATAATGACAACAAAACGACCAATACCACCAAACAAGTTACTCCCTCTCTCTCCTCTTATCACACAAACCCACTATAGAACGAGACGAGCCAGGTAGCATCAAGGTCGCTCATAGAAAACGTGACTCATAGCAAACGTCACTCATAGCAAACGTCACTCATAGGAAACGTCACTAATAGAAAACGTCACTCATAGCAAACGTCACTCATAGGAAACGTCACTCATAGAAAACGTCTCATAGCAAACATCACTCATAGAAAACGTCACTCATAGCAAACGTCACTCATAGGAAACGTCACTCATAGAAAACGTCACTCATAGAAAACGGCACTCATAGAAAACGTCTCACAGCAAACATCACTCATAGAAAATGTCAAAATTGAGGGAGAACTATGCTAAAAATAACATAGTCTACCTGGAGAGAGAGAGAGAGAGAGAGAGAGAGAGAGAGAGAGAGAGAGAGAGAGAGAGAGAGAGAAAGAAATAGTCATAGGAATAGGAAAATAAAAAATAAGTAGACAAACTCATACCAGACAGACAGACAGACAGACAGACAGAACACTTGGACACATCAACAACCAACACATATCCATCAACACTCATCCGGACACACCACAAGGTACCTTTATCATGACGCAACAACACCCGGACACCCAGGAGGTACGAGGGTGGAATTTCATCTCAGAAGCTTTACCTTGAGGGTTTATTGAGGTCAGTCAGATGGAACTATTCTCACGACTACAGTTATGGTAAGAGCACCTAACCTAACCAAACCTAACCTAATCTAATCTAAACTAACTTATCCTAATCTAAGGGCTCTATACTCCTTCTAACGTCTATTGAAAGTCAGGATTAGGATTTAGGATATTTAGGGTGGAGCGTCTGGTGTGTGACTCAAGAGAAGTGTAGGATGAACGTATGGACCAATTAGAGTACAGCTTACCCGCAACCAAGTATACATTCTATAAAACAGACTGGCTATCACAGGATTCGGATGTCACACACACACACACACACACACAACACAGTTTTCGGACAAGATTAAACGAAATCAACCATACAGGAAACAAGCCCCCCAAAAAAGTATCTACACACGTCTTCTACAGCTGTTTATCTTCTTCTACAAAACCATTACGATATAACCAAAAGCCCAGAAACAAGAGGTTGAATTCTACGATGAACAAAGGAAAAACGCACGCACACGCGCACACACACACACACACACACACACTTGGTTCTTTGGAAATACGGGAGAGGTAATCACTCATGCGTTCCCCCTCAACAGGAAGGAAGTTACGGTGGCTGTCTGTTTCCTGTCCGTAGGGAGGTAAGTACATCATATAGACCACATCACGGCCATCATCGGTAACTACGGACATGTTACAACCATTACCATTAACAATGGGGGAAGGAAACAAGGGAGGGAGAGGGAGAGAACACCTGCTTGCCCTCCCCCCCCTCTCCCTCCCTTTCTCTCTCCCTCCTTCTCTCCCTCACTAATCAGTCAATAATTACGTCAGAGAGACTGACTTTCCTCACCTCATTCATTCCCCTTGAGGTTTTGTTTACTCATTACGAGTTTTAAGGCGTTCGAGGGTGACTTCAACTGCTCCTGCGTTTTAAGTCGTGACTCGGGGGGAGGTTGAGGGGGGTGAGGGAGGTCAGGAGTGAGGGGTGAGGGGGGGAAGGAAAGGGAAATAATGACTTGAAGGCCGTAAAGTTAAGTTAGTTTATGCCTGCCTCGCCAGGTGTACTACAGAAGGTATGAATATTCTCAGAGGTCAATTAGTGTGTGTGTACGAATGGAGACGGGGAGAAGTGTAGAAGCGAGAAGGTTTAGATGGATGCTGA
The DNA here is from genome assembly GCF_018991925.1 of Homarus americanus. Classification (NCBI taxonomy): domain Eukaryota; kingdom Metazoa; phylum Arthropoda; class Malacostraca; order Decapoda; family Nephropidae; genus Homarus; species Homarus americanus. Next base: position 9,924,335 of record NW_024733734.1, read on the forward strand.
ATGTGTGCGTGTGTATGAGCGTTTTGGAGTACTGTGGATGATGGATGTTTCCGGATATAACCATCACTCACCCATTGCTCATCCATCCAAGACACAGCACTGAACGCCCCTAAGAAGGTCAACACTCTCTTATTTATACTTCAACACTGAACAATAACAGGGAAAACCTAACCTAACCAAACCAAACCTTACCTTACCTTACCTTACCTTACCTAACCTAACCTAACCTAACCTTACCACCAAACCAACCAGCACCATCACCCAACCCACAACCCAACCTAACCTAACCTAACCTAACCTAACCTAACCTAACCTAACCTAACCCAACCTGACCTGACCTGACCTGACCTGACCTGACCTCACCTCACCTCACCCTAACTGTTTCTCTGGTGTTATTTCATCCCAAGGTTGTTATTATTATAGTTGTTGTTATGGAGGAGGGGGGCGTGGGATGGAGGGCGTGGGATGGAGGAGGGTGGGCGTGGGGTGGTGGAGGGGTGGGCGTGGTGGTGGAGGGCGTGGGGGTGGTGGAGGGTGGGCGTGGGTGGTGGAGGTGGGCGTGGGGTGGTGGAGGGTGGGCGGGGGTGGTGGAGGCGTGGGGTGGTGGAGGGGGTGGGCGTGGGGTGGTGGAGGGTGGGCGTGGGGGTGGTGGAGGAGGGGGAGGGGTGTGAGATTCATCCTTGGAGGTGAGGTGGAGGAGTTGGAGGAAGGGGGTGAGCTCCGTCCTTGTTGTGTGATTAATGAGTCTCACGCTTCGCCTCACAACACACACACACACACACACACACACACACACACACACACGTATGTCATGGCTGAGTCGCCTCATAATACTCACCTCTCATTGGATGGATCAACTCAGTCGTCAGTTATAAAGAATAACAACAATGGTTAGGTTAGGTTAGGGCTGGTAGTGTCAAGGAAGGTGTCCGCTATAGGGGCATTAGAACCCTCTCATGAAACACATGTAAAATACACACAATGATAAAACCTAACTCAAAACTACATAAAAATCCAAATATCTGAAATAAAGTTAGAATAAGAGTGAGATGTATAAAAAGAAGAGAAGAAGAAAGACTAAAACGAAAATAAATAACAGAGAGAAGAAGAATGCGACTAACATCATGGAGATACTGTTTTATATTAGTCACCCTGATACAATATTCCATTTTCTATGTTGAGCAAGAGCCGAACACCAGAGAAAACGAACTTATTTCATGGTATCCTTAAATGTACTATGAGTCTGTCTGTCTACGACTCTACGGGCACAGAGAACATAGATAAAAACACAAATTACTTCACCATTACATAATTTTTAACCGGTTGTTTCATAGTGCGTGTGTGTGTGTGTGTGTGTGTGTGTTACAGGCGGGCTATGTATCGATCCTAAGCCGAGCAGTGAGTCATACAGCAACTCTATGTATCGATTTTAACGTGTTACAGATGAAGCTTCTAAACGTATTGATTTCCGAAGTAGATTTTTACTGTATTTCAGGTCTTTATGTACCAATTTTGACGTTACAAAATACAGTACGGGTTTCTTAGGTAATGGTTTTAATTTCTATGTACACATATTTACTGGAGAGAGAGAGAGAGAGTAATTACATCGATCACAACCCCAGACAATAAGACACATGGAACACAGGATAACCTAAACCACCCCACATAACACTCACGCACTCACTCCAAATAACACTCTCCCACGAACTCACCACACATAACACTCCCACGCACTCAGGGCCACCCGAGACGTGATCAATCTCATGAAGGAGTTTAACAATTCAACTATGTAATGGCCTCGTTTGTGGCTTCCGTGAAGGTGTTATGGGTCACTTGTAAACAAAATATATTGCTCTTGCAGGTTACCTAGAACATGTCATGCGCCGTGTCATGGGCTGTGATCGAGTTTTCAAAAGGTCATGGGTTAGGTGACGTCATGTTAATGGAAGAGGGAATAGAGGGGGGGGGAGGATCATGTGGTGTGGGTTATTGCCCAGTATGGACCAATAGGCCCACTACAGTTTCCCCCATTCTTATGTTCCTATGTTAAAGTCGAGGTAAACCACATCATCATTGTGTCCATCATCCACTGACTCGAAAACAGTTGAAAAGAATGACAGCAAATTTGTCAGACATGAACGCTTACTAGTGAAGCCATGCTGAGAATTATTGATCAATTTGTTTTTATCGAGGTGATTTTGAATTGAGTTTGAAAATATTGCTTCCAGTAATTTGCCTTCAATTGGTGTTAAACTGAGTGGACGGTAGTTTGAGGATAGCCCACCCACTTCGAGTCGAAAATTCGTCCTTCACCGTGCATGACGTCATCTGGTCCGCAGGGTGGGACCTCAGTTAGCAGCAGGCCGTCGTGGTGTGAGGGTCTGTGACAATGCCTGATAAATACGCCATATCTAGATACAAACTACATCATAAAAGTTTGTTATTTCGTCGATTTCCAAAGAATAAAAAACAGAAAAAAAGGTGTATTTTATTGTGCATGGAGCAAATATATAGAGTACAACACGAGAAAGGGCGATAAATGATAGCCGTTGGCAGGTTTATATTTAAATTCCACAAATTCGAATGTTCAACCAGGGAAGAAGAAGAGAGACAAGTAGTTATCTGTTGCTTCCAACTGGCCTATTACAGGCTCATTTTGTTATGTTCTTTTTATTACCGTTTTCTTCTACTGCGGCCAGTAACGTGACACAACAAGTTCTGCCTCCTGCACGTGGGTTGACCTCAAGGTGTTTTCATACACCTGATGAACTTCATTCCGTTCTTGCAATGCGTCTTCAATTTATGCATTCTGAATGTTTTGTTCAGGACTTTATAAAGTACCCAGGCATTTGGGGCATTCTCCGTTGCATGTGTCAACACCTCATCAAGATTAGGTGGGACCTTTTTCATTTTTCTCATGCCATCAATTATGAGGGTGGCAAGTTCATACACGTTTTGCTTTAATCTCTCGGGTGTATACAATTCATCGGTCATACAAACCTTTTCCTCTGAAGTCCCCAACACATTTAATTTGTCGGGAATATAAACAAAGTTTCGTCCTTGCTCATCGTGCGCGACAAATACACGGTTCTCCCAATCCGCATTAAACGTTATTTTACGGTCGTGGGCATGCGAGACAAATAGTGCCAAGAGCCGAAGCACTTTCAAAATTAAGGTGTCAGTTAGGTCGCCTTCTAAGAATTATTTAAAGGTGAGTGGGTTCTAAATTTCTGGATTGAATTATCCTATTTTTATATTTTTCATCCGTGTCCCAAGGTAAGCTATTCGCTGATCTTCAAACGAGGTGTCTTCAGACAGCTTATCCTCGGGCAGAATATCTTTAGACAAATTATCTACGCCCTTCGGTGATCTCTCCCAAAATCTCATAAATTTATAAAGTTGTGAAATCCCCAAGATAACGAGAACAACAGCAAACAGAGCCAGCAAAAGGGAATAGACTGGGAAGGATTCGCTTTTGGCTTCTTTTATCAAATTTTGCATTTGCTTCACCTCCCGTAGAGTACATTTATAATATATGTACCAGCCTACAATTGGTACTTTTCTCCAGGGGAAATCACAAGTAACAGGCCGGGGCTCGGGCTCAGGTGGGCCTCCAATAAAGGCATACAAAGGTGTTACCTTTCTTAATAAATAGTCTGTACGAGACCGTAACTCTTTTTAGATCAAATTCAATATTAGTTTTTTCTTGGTCGAGTCTTTGTTGGGCGTAGAAACAAAAACAACCAAGGACGATTAGTTGCACACTAACCGCAAGTAGAATTAAGTTTACTAACCATGTTTTTCTTTACTTTACAGTGTTATGGATTTTAAAAGCGTTTAAAAATTGCGTTAAACTGAAGATTATTAGAGATGAGTTGGAACAACTATCTTCGACAACATACTGTACATAGTAAGCGGACGGTATAAGTGGAGTTAAATCTTTTATCATTACAAAGTTCAGAACCTGTAGTACAATTACTAGTGTTGTAGTGAATATGTAGTAATAGTGTTGTAGTGAATATGTGGTAATAATGTTGTAGTGAATATGTAGTAATGATGTTGTAGTGAATATGTGGTAATAATGTTGTAGTGAATATGTGGTAATAGTGTTGTGGTGAATATGTGGTAATTCAGTTGTAGTGAATATGTAGCACTAGTGTTGTAGTGAATATGTGGTAATAGTGTTGTAGTGAATATGTAGCACTAGTGTTGTACTGAATATGTGGTAATAGTGTTGTAGTGAATATGTAGTATTAGGGTTGTAGTGAATATGTAGTAATAGTGTTGTAGTGAATATGTGGTAATAGTGTTGTAGTGAATATGTGGTAATAGAGTTGTAGTGAATATGTAGCACTAGTGTTGTAGTGAATATGTTGTAATAGTGTTGTAGTGAATATGTGGTAATAGTGTTGTAGTGAATATGTAGCACTAGTGTTGTAGTGAATGGTAATGGGGTTGTAGTGAATATGTGGTAATAGTATTTGTAGTGAATATGTGGTAATAGTGTTGAACTGAATATGTAGTATTAGTGCTGTAGTGAATGTAGTAAAAGTGTTGTAGTGAATGTGGTAATAGAGTTGTAGGAATATGTGGTAATAGAGTTGTAGTGAATATGTAGCACTAGAGTTGTAGTGAATATATGGTACTAGTGTTGTAGCAAATATGTGGTAATAGTGTTGTAGTGAATATGTGGGAATAGTGTTGAAGTGAATATGTAGTACTAGTGCTATAGTGAACATAGTACTATGTGTTAGAAAGGGATGTAATAGTGTTGTAGTGAATGAAGTACTTAGTGTTAGTGTTATAGTGAATATGTAGTACTAGTGTTGTGTGACTATGTGGTAATAGTGTTGTAGTGAATACGTGGTAATAGTGTTGTAGTGAATATGTAGTAAAAGTGTTGTAGTGAATATGTAGTAATAGTACAGAAAGTGAATACGTGGTAGGTGTTGTAGTGAATATGTAGCAAAGTGTTTAGAAAGTGAATGTGGTGGTAATAGTGTTGTAGTGAATATGTAGTAATAGAGTTGTAGTGAATATGTGGTAATAGTGTTGTAGTAATATGTAAAGACAGTAAATTTCCGTCAGACATGAACGCTTACTAGTGAAGGCAAGCCATGCTGGGAGAATTCATTGATCAAGCTTTTTATCGAGGTGATTTTTGAACTGAGTTTGAAAAATATTAAGCTTCCGGTGCAATTTGCCTTCACCTGGTGTTCAACTGAGTGGACGGTAGTTTGAGGATAGCTCACCCACTTAGAGTCGAAAATCGTCCTTCATCGTGCATGACGTCATCTGGTCCGCAGGGGACTCAGTTAGCAGCAGGCCGTCGTGGTGTGAGGGTCTGTGACAATGCCTGGATAAATACGCCATATCTAGATACAAACTACATCATAAAAGCTTGTTATTTCGTCGATTTCCAAAGAATAAAAAACAGAAAAAGGTGTATTTGACAGTATGGAGCAAATATATAGAGTACAACACGAGAAAGGGCGATAAATGATAGCCGTTGGCAGGTTTATATTTAAATTCCACAAATTCGAATGTTCAACCAGGGAAGAAGTGGAGAGACAAGTAGTTATCTGTTGCTTCCAACTGGCCTATTACAGGCTCATTTTGTTATGTTCTTTTTATTACCGTTTTCTTCTACTGCGGCCAGTAACGTGACACAACAAGTTCTGTCTCCTGCACGTGGGTTGACCTCAAGGTGTTTTCATACACCTGATGAACTTCATTCCGTTCTTGCAATGCGTCTTCAATTTATGCATTCTGAATGTTTTGTTCAGGACTTTATAAAGTACCCAGGCATTTGGGGCATTCTCCGTTGCATGTGTCAACACCTCATCAAGATTAGGTGGGACCTTTTTCATTTTTCTCATGCCATCAATTATGAGGGTGGCAAGTTCATACACGTTTTGCTTTAATCTCTCGGGTGTATACAATTCATCGGTCATACAAACCTTTTCCTCTGAAGTCCCCAACACATTTAATTTGTCGGGAATATAAACAAAGTTTCGTCCTTGCTCATCGTGCGCGACAAATACACGGTTCTCCCAATCCGCATTAAACGTTATTTTACGGTCGTGGGCATGCGAGACAAATAGTGCCAAGAGCCGAAGCACTTTCAAAATTAAGGTGTCAGTTAGGTCGCCTTCTAAGAATTATTTAAAGGTGAGTGGGTTCTAAATTTCTGGATTGAATTATCCTATTTTTATATTTTTCATCCGTGTCCCAAGGTAAGCTATTCGCTGATCTTCAAACGAGGTGTCTTCAGACAGCTTATCCTCGGGCAGAATATTCAGAGCAGCTTACTCAAGTAAGAATACTCTGGTGCAGCTTACCCCGGGCAGAATATCTTAGACAAATTATCTACGCCCTTCGGTGATCTCTCTCCCAAAATCTCATACTTATAAAGTTGTGAAATCCCCAAGATAACGAGAACAGCAGCAAACAGAGCCAGCAAAGGAAATACCAGACTGTAGATGATCTGCTTTTTGCCTTTTATCAAATTTGCATTTGCTTCACCTCCTGCAGAGTAAGATGAGTAATATATGTACCAGCCTACAATTGGTACTTTCTCCAGGGGAAATCACAGCACAGGCTGCCTGGCTCAGGTGGCCTAATAAAGGCATACAAAAAGGTGTTACCCTTTTCTTAATAAAATAGTCTGTACGAGACCGTAACCTTTAGATCATATTCCAATATTAGTTTTTCTTGGTCGAGTCTTTGTTAGGGCGTGAACAAAAACAACCAAATGACGATTAGCTGCACACTAACCAATTGTGAAGCAAATTAAGTTTACTAACCATGTTTTTTACTTTTACAGTGTTATGATTTAAAGCGTTTAAAATTGGTGTTAACTGAAGACATTAGGAACTGGTGGGTTGGAACAACTATCTTCGACAACATACTGTATATAGTAAGCGACAGTATAAGTGGAGGTTAAATCTTTTGATTATTACAAAAGTCTGGGTAGAACCTGTAGTACACAGTACTAGTGTTGTAGGAATATGGTAATAGTGCTGGAGTGAATATGTGGCACAATACAGTGTAGAATATGTGGGAATAGTGTTGTGAATATGTGGTATCCAGCTAGAAAGTGAATATGTAGCACTAGTGTTGGGAAAGTGAATATGTGGTAATAGTGTTGCAGTGAATATGTAGCACCAAAGTGTTGGTAAATTGAATATGTGGTAATAGTGTTGCAGTGAATATGTAGTATTAGTGTTGTAGTGAATATGTAGTAATAGGTGTTGTAGTGAATATGGGTAATAGTGTTGTAGTGAATATGTATAATTAGTGTTAGAAAGAATTGTAGCACTAGTGTTGTACTGAATAACATGTGGTAATAGTGTTGTACTGAATACGTAGTATTAGTGTTGTAGTGAATATGTAGTAAAAGTGTTGTAGTGAATGTGTGGTAATAGAGTTGTAGTGAATATGTGGTAATAGAGTCAGAAAGAATATGTGTAATAGAGTTGTAGTGAATATGAAGTACTTAGTGTTGTACTGAATATGTGGTAATAGTGTTGTACCGAATATGTAGTGCATTAGTGCTAGAAAGTGAATATGTAGCAAAAAGTGTTGTGGAAAGGAATGTGGCATTGAGTTGTAGTGAATATGTGGTAATAATGTTGTAGTGAATATGTGGTAATAGTGTTGTAGTGAATATGTGGTAATAGAGTTGTAGTGAATATGTAGTACTAGTGTTGTAGTGAATATGTGGTAATAGTGTTGTAGTGAACATGTAGTACTAGTGCTATAGTGAATATGTAGTACTAGTGTTGTAGTGAATGTGTGGTAATAGTGTTGTAGTGAATATGTGGTAATAGAGTTGTAGTGAACATGTAGTACTAGTGCTATAGTGAATATGTAGTACTAGTGTTGTAGTGAATGTGGTAATAGTGTTGTAGTGAACATGTAGTACTAGTGTTAGTGCTATAGTGAATATGTAGTACTAGTGTTGTAGTGAATGTGTGGTAATAGTGTTGTAGTGAATATGTGGTAATAGCGTTGCAGGGAAGATGTGGTAATAGTGTTGCAGTGAATATGTGGTAATTGTGTTGTAGTGAATATGTAAAGACAGTAAATTTGTCAGACATGAATGCTTACTAGTGAAGCCATGCTGAGAATTATTGATCAAGTTTTTATCGAGGTGATTTTGAATTGAGTTTGAAAATATTGCTTCCAGTAATTTGCCTTCAATTGGTGTTCAACTGAGTGGACGGTAGTTTGAGGATAGCCCACCCACTTCGAGTCGAAAATTCGTCCTTCACCGTGCATGACATCATCTGGTCCGCGGGGTGGGACCTCAGTTAGCAGCAGGCCGTCGTGGTGTGAGGGTCTGTGACAATGCCTGATAAATACGCCATATCTGGATACAAACTACATCATAAACGTTTGTTATTTCGTCGATTTCCAAAGAATAAAAAACAGAAAAAAGGTGTATTTTATTGTGCATGGAGCAAATATATAGAGTACAACACGAGAAAGGGCGATAAATGATAGCCGTTGGCAGGTTTATATTTAAATTCCACAAATTCGAATGTTCAACCAGGGAAGAAGAAGTGGAGAGACAAGTAGTTATCTGTTGCTTCCAACTGGCCTATTACAGGCTCATTTTGTTATGTTCTTTTTACTACCGTTTTCTTCCACTGCGGCCAGTAACGTGACACAACAAGTTCTGCCTCCTGCACGTGGGTTGACCTCAAGGTGTTTTCATACACCTGATGAACTTCATTCCTTTCTTGCAATGCGTCTTCAAATTATGCATTCTGAATGTTTTGTTCAGTACTTTATAAAGTACCCAGGCATTTGGGGCATTCTCCGTTGCATGTGTCAACACCTCATCAAGATTAGGTGGGACCTTTTTCATTTTTCTCATGCCATCAGTTATGAGGGTGGCAAGTTCATACACGTTTTGCTTTAATCTCTCGGGTGTATACAATTCATCGGTCATACAAACCTTTTCCTCTGAGGTCCCCAACACATTTAATTTGTCGGGAATATAAACAAAGTTTTGTCCTTGCTCATCGTGCGCGACAAATACACGGTTCTCCCAATCCGCATTAAACGTTATTTTACGGTCGTGGGCATGCGAGACAAATAGTGCCAAGAGCCGAAGCACTTTCAAAATTAAGGTGTCAGTTAGGTCGCCTTCTAAGAATTATTTAAAGGTGAGTGGGGTCTAAATTTCTGAATTGAATTATCCTATTTTTATATTTTTCATCCGTGTCCCAAGGTAAGCTATTCGCTGATCTTCAAACGAGGTGTCTTCAGACAGCTTACCCTCGGGCAGAATATCTTCAGGCAGCTTACCCTCGGGCAGAATATCTTCAGGCAGCTTACCCTCGGGCAGAATATCTTTAGACAAATTATCTACGCCCTTCGGTGATCTCTCCCAAAATCTCATAAATTTATAAAGTTGTGAAATCCCCAAGATAACGAGAACAACAGCAAACAGAGCCAGCAAAAGGGAATGGACTGGGAAGGATTCGCTTTTGGCTTCTTTTATCAAATTTTGCATTTGCTTCACGTCCCGTAGAGTACATTTATAATATATGTACCGGCCTACGAATGGTACTTTTCTCCAGGGGAAATCACAAGTAACAGGCCGGGGCTCGGGCTCAGGTAGGCCTCCAATAAAGCCATACAAAAAGGTCTTACCCTTTCTTAATAAATAGTCTGTACGAGACCGTAACTCTTTTAGATCTAATTCCAATATTAGTTTTTCTTGGTCGAGTCTTTGTTGGGCGTAGAACAAAAACAACCAAAGGACGATTAGTTGCACACTAAACACCAGAAGTAAATTAAGTTTACTAACCATGTTTTTCTTTACTTTACAGTGTTATGATTTCAAAGCGTTTAAAAAATTGCGTTAAACTGAAGATTATTAGATTCAGGTTGGAACAACTATCTTCGACAACATACTGTACATAGTAAGCGGACAGTATAAGTGGAGGTTAAGTCTTTTATCATTACAAAAGTTCAGAACCTGTAGTACAGTACGAGTGTTGTAGTGAATATGTAGTAATAGTGTTGTAGTGAATATGTGGTAATAATGTTGTAGTGAATATGTGGTAATAGTGTTGTAGTGAATATGTGGTAATAGTGTTGTAGTGAATATGTGGTAATAGAGTTGTAGTGAATATGTGGTAATAATGTTGTAGTGAATATGTGGTAATAATGTTGTAGTGAATATGTGGTAATAATGTTGTAGTGAATATGTGGTAATAGTGTTGTAGTGAATATGTGGTAATAGAGTTGTAGTGAATATGTAGTACTAGTGTTGTAGTGAATATGTGGTAATAGTGTTGTAGTGAATATGTAGTATTAGGGTTGTAGTGAATATGTAGTAATAGTGTTGTAGTGAATATGTGGTAATAGTGTTGTAGTGAATATGTGGTAATAGAGTTGTAGTGAATATGTAGCACTAGTGTTGTAGTGAATATGTTGTACTAGTGTTGTAGTGAATATGTGGTAATAGTGTTGTAGTGAATATGTAGCACTAGTGTTGTAGTGAATATGTAGTACTAGTGTTGTACTGAATATGTGGTAATAGTGTTGTACTGAATATGTAGTATTAGTGTTGTAGTGAATATGTAGTAAAAGTGTTGTAGTGAATGTGTGGTAATAGTGTTGTAGTGAATATGTGGTAATAGAGTTGTAGTGAATATGTGGTAATAGAGTTGTAGTGAATGTGTAGCACTAGAGTTGTAGTGAATATGTTATACTAGTGTTGTAGTGAATATGTGGTAATAGTGTTGTAGTGAATATGTGGGAATAGTGTTGAAGTGAATATGTAGTACTAGTGCTATAGTGAATATGTAGTACTAGTGTTGTAGTGAATGTGGTAATAGTGTTGTAGTGAACATGTAGTACTAGTGTTAGTGTTATAGTGAATATGTAGTACTAGTGTTGTAGTGAATATGTAGTACTAGTGTTGTAGTGAATATGTGGTAATAGTGTTGTAGTGAATATATAGTACTAGTGCTGTAGTGAATACGTAGTACTAGTGTTGTAGTGAATATGGAGAACTAGTGTTGTAGTGAATATGTAGTAAAAGTGTTGCAGTGAATATGTGGTAATAGTGTTGTAGTGAATATGTGGTAATAGTGTTGTAGTGAATATATAGTACTAGTGTTGTAGTGAATATATAGTACTAGTGTTGTAGTGAATATGGAGAACTAGTGTTGTAGTGAATATGTATATGTAAAGACAGTAAATTTGTCAGACATGAATGCTTACTAGTGAAGCCATGCTGAGAATTATTGATCAAGTTTTTATCGAGGTGATTTTGAATTGAGTTTGAAAATATTGCTTTCAGTAATTTGCCTTCAATTGGTGTTAAACTGAGTGGACGGTAGTTTGAGGATAGCCCACCCACTTCGAGTCGAAAATTCGTCCTTCACCGTGCATGACGTCATCTGGTCCGCAGGGTGGGACCTCAGTTAGCAGCAGGCCGTCGTGGTGTGAGGGTCTGTGACAATGCCTGATAAATACGCCATATCTGGATACAAACTACATCATAAAAGTTTGTTATTTCGTCGATTTCCAAAGAATAAAAAACAGAAAAAAAGGTGTATTTTATTGTGCATGGAGCAAATATATAGAGTACAACACGAGAAAGGGCGATAAATGATAGCCGTTGGCAGGTTTATATTTAAATTCCACAAATTCGAATGTTCAACCAGGGAAGAAGAAGTGGAGAGACAAGTAGTTATCTGTTGCTTCCAACTGGCCTATTACAGGCTCATTTTGTTATGTTCTTTTTACTACCGTTTTCTTCCACTGCGGCCAGTAACGTGACACAACAAGTTCTGCCTCCTGCACGTGGGTTGACCTCAAGGTGTTTTCATACACCTGATGAACTTCATTCCTTTCTTGCAATGCGTCTTCAATTTATGCATTCTGAATGTTTTGTTCAGTACTTTATAAAGTACCCAGGCATTTGGGGCATTCTCCGTTGCATGTGTCAACACCTCATCAAGATTAGGTGGGACCTTTTTCATTTTTCTCATGCCATCAATTATGAGGGTGGCAAGTTCATACACGTTTTGCTTTAATCTCTCGGGTGTATACAATTCATCGGTCATACAAACCTTTTCCTCTGAGGTCCCCAACACATTTAATTTGTCGGGAATATAAACAAAGTTTTGTCCTTGCTCATCGTGCGCGACAAATACACGGTTCTCCCAATCCGCATTAAACGTTATTTTACGGTCGTGGGCATGCGAGACAAATAGTGCCAAGAGCCGAAGCACTTTCAAAATTAAGGTGTCAGTTAGGTCGCCTTCTAAGAATTATTTAAAGGTGAGTGGGGTCTAAATTTCTGAATTGAATTATCCTATTTTTATATTTTTCATCCGTGTCCCAAGGTAAGCTATTCGCTGATCTTCAAACGAGGTGTCTTCAGACAGCTTACCCTCGGGCAGAATATCTTCAGGCAGCTTACCCTCGGGCAGAATATCTTCAGACAGCATACCCTCGGGCAGAATATCTTCAGACAGCTTTTCCTCGGGTAGAATATCTTCAGACAGCTTACCCTCGGGCAGAATATCTTCAGACAGCTTACCCTCGGGCAGAATATCTTCAGACAGCTTTTCCTCGGGTAGAATATCTTCAGACAGCTTACCCTCGGGCAGAATATCTTCAGACAGCTTACCCTCGGGCAGAATATCTTCAGACAGCATACCCTCGGGCAGAATATCTTTAGACGAATTATCTACGCCCTTCGGTGATCTGTCCCAAAATCTCATAAATTGTGAAATCCCCAAGATAACGAGAACAACAGCAAACAGAGCCAGCAAAAGGGAATAGATTGGGAAGGATTCGCTCTTAGCTTCTTTTATCAAATTTTGCATTTGCTTCACGTCCCGTAGAGTACATTTATAATATATGTACCGGCCTACGATTGGTACTTTTCTCCAGGGGAAATCACAAGTAACAGGCCGGGGCTCGGGCTCAGGTGGGCCTCCAATAAAGCCATACAAAAAGGTCTTACCCTTTCTTAATAAATAGTCTGTACGAGACCGTAACTCTTTTAGATCTAATTCCAATATTAGTTTTTCTTGGTCGAGTCTTTGTTGGGCGTAGAACAAAAACAACCAAAGGACGATTAGTTGCACACTAAACACCAGAAGTAAATTAAGTTTACTAACCATGTTTTTCTTTACTTTACAGTGTTATGATTTCAAAGCGTTTAAAAAATTGCGTTAAACTGAAGATTATTAGATTCAGGTTGGAACAACTATCTTCGACAACATACTGTACATAGTAAGCGGACAGTATAAGTGGAGGTTAAGTCTTTTATCATTACAAAAGTTCAGAACCTGTAGTACAGTACGAGTGTTG
>NW_024733735.1:0-41275 GCF_018991925.1 Homarus americanus
TTCAGTCGAACAGCTTTTGTGATTGGTTTCTTGAGGCTACCAGGAGCGAAGGCACCACATATGTAGCAAAAACTGTCAGCACCGTTCACACACTTGCGACGTTCCATGTTTTATTAATTTCAGAGTAATTACAAATCATGCAGGTGTAGATATGCAATATCATGAATCAGCAAACTGAAACAAACAAAAAAGCACAAATCAGGACAAAATAATTGCATAAGTGGAGCCAATGAGCATATAAATTACTGTATGAATAGCATGGTACACTAAATATATAGATATGCTGGTTCTGGAAAACTGAGCCTGATACAGCTATACGAATGTCATAATTGAGTTCAGCACATACAATTACACTAGAATCAGACTGTTTTGATCCAGAACCATGCGAATTTTTTTTATGTTGACCAGTGAAATTATTATTGTTTTTGTTATTATTATTATTATTATTGTTGCTGTTGTTATTGCTGTTCTTGTTGTTGTTGGTGGTATCACTTTTATGTAGAACAAGGGCAGTCAACAGTGTATAATATCCAGCCTTTAGAAGGCGAAGTCGAGAGGTCCCTCACACTCTGAGAATTACTTAAGCTTATTACCTGTTCTTTGTTGTCTCTCCAGCTCCTCTCTAAACAGCTTTACACGCTCATCAAGAGATTTTGTAGGGAGAAGTTTGTTGTCGTTCAGCTGTTTCTCTTTAAGGGAGCTTGTAACTAATTCATGGTTATTCCTCATTTCTTCTCTATTTACTAACTTCTTATTTCTTTCTTTTTTGGGGCAGGCTCGAGGAAGTGTTTCATAATACAGTGTGTCCATAAATGATTACCCTAAAAAACAGTATGCTTTCATGCTTTAATTAGAGTAATCATTTATGGACACCCTGTATTAATTAATCTTCGTTTGAAAATATGTAAATTAACCAATATGTTAAATTATCTATATTCTAAAAACGGAATTAGTGTACATGTTAAATACAGGGTCGGGTATGTGTTGTATGTATGTCCGGCACAAGCTTAAGGTCAAGGTTTTAATTTTCTTCATGTTGGTTTTAAAACTCTTAATCTGCTGGCCACTGGTGTCATCTGCCACGACCAATGCTTAGTCGGTGTCATTAAAGTATCTTTTGTGGCAATAGTTCCTTGAAACACACACACACACACACACACACACACACACACACACACACACACACACACACACAGTAAATCTGAGAAAGTAACATACGAGTCTGGATCATTTCCCGCAAAATTCCTCATATTTGAAAAATAATGTTGTTTATCAGGCTGGGCAGCGCAACCCTGTTTAAAACCTGCAGCTTTAGCCTGATAAACAATATGTTTTAATGAAATCCTGTAATCTCCTCGTATTTGCACTGAACCAGCTTGGTGAATCGCTTTATATGTACGTCCGACTGGGGTCTACCGCTGAGTGTTTTCACTGTTTATTTTAGACTAGGTAAACACGCTTTAGGATTAAGGTGTTTGAGCTTAGCCGGTGTAGAGACGGAGTGTTTTACCTCCTCTGTTCTCTCAAGGTGACAGGATTTTTACCACACCCGTAAGAGTTTTCTTCAACAACGTCTAGTACAGTAAGTCACAGAAAAAATATATTTCAAAGAGCATCAACAAGGCCACTCGTCGCTACACGATGATAAAAACTTTCTAAGAAGGTCAACGCGGAGAACACACTGAAAGGTCAGTGGTGTTCGCCGTCAAGCTCTTTGATGACATTTATAGGATATAAAGATTTTTTAAGGTACAATATTACTCAGATATGCATTAAAGGACCAAATGGAAAGGAACGTATATGGATTGTATAATGTAAACATGTATGTCTTCTTACAAGTCTGAATAAAACATCTGTCTCAATCTTACTACAGTTGTTCAAGAGCCCTTAGGGGATAACATTATATTGTACCTTCTGAAACACGGAACCGACTCAGCTTCGGGATCTGGGGTTCACCGTATCTCTTCAGCGGATTTGGTACCTTGTTACACCCTGGGTTGGTGAGGCTGGTGTGATAAATCTCCCCCGACCTGAAGACATTGTTCTATATAGGTAAGGATCCTGAGATCTTGATAACTATAGTAGCAAAACTTAAAGACATGATGAAGTAGTAACAGCAGCGACAAGAAGAGAGAGTAGACGAAGAAGATAAACTCATTGATTATAAAAAAGGTATAAAACTGAACTAATTGTTATTTAATGATGTATAAGACGATAAATGGTGACAACAGAACAGCGAGAACAGCGAATGTGACACAGAAAACGGTAATTAAATACGCAAATAAACAAGACAACAAAACAAACGATATAAAGCAACAAAAACATCTACTATGTCACATTAAATAAATAACAATAACAATTAACTCAGGATAAAAAATAATCAAATTAACATTGAATATAGATTTAAAAAACATGAAAATGACAACAACAATATACGCAAAAAAATAAAAATAAACAAAACCAGGAATTATATCAGAGACAAATTTATCACAAAGAGAAATGACAATATGAGGTCAGCAAAACATAAATAAACAAAATATATAAAAAATAACAATAAAACAACAGATTTTTACACACACAGGGCGAGGAAACATAAAAATTCAGCCTCCACACACATATGCACTCACCATGTATATCATTAAGAGTGAAGTTACCATCTATTGTAATCCTTTAATGACAGAACCATAGTTATTATTGTATTATTGTTTTGGTATTTACAATATCGTCGAGTATAACACAAGAACGATACCTCCTTACCTGGCCTAAATCAGACACTATTATATAATGGTCTTATTTTATACAGTATCATTAATTATTTAACTATATAGGAGAGTAAAGAAACATGTGTGTGTATCTCTCCTTGTTCAGTAAGAGTTCCATGATCCAGCGTTTTAGAGGATATAGCATAAGACAGTAGTACTCTGGGTTGGTTCATCTGTTGCTAAAGGTTACACGTTTGAGGGATTGAAGTCGAATAAGTTTTTCATATCAAGAGTCTGTCAGTGAATCTTTGCGTATCAACGTTGAGTGATTGAGTAAGTTCTTCTCTGTTGTTGATTAAAGCTTTTACATAACGAACGAATGGATTAATAGTGAGAACAAATAACTCCTGCTGAATGTACAGACAAGTCCACAGATAAAGTTTACTTCTCAGAATTTGTTCTCATGAATTACTAAATAAATTCTTGTTAAACATATCACACCAAAAACAGTAATTATAATTGGCATATGATATTTAACTGTATTAATGAATCTAATTAAAAATATACGCTGAAAATAATCTTTAAAACAGAGAAGGTTAGAATTTTTTTAGGAAGAATTATGCCGTAAAATCCACTCCCCTGTCTGGCTACTTGGTCTCTCTGTCCAAGAAGATACTGCGGAAGTGGTCAGGCAAATGGACCAAGTTAGACACAGAGATATATGATGTCAGCATAGGTGGAAATTCATCTCAGGGAGGAAAGGTTCTCTTAAGTGTCATAAAGAGAAAAGAAAATAATATTATGATTTATCAGAGCCGAGGAGGACAACAATAATAGCAGCAGCTAGTATACATGGTTGGTTGGTCTCTGTCTGTCTGTCTGTCTGTCTGTTTTTCTCTCTCTCTCAGACAGTATACGGGATTGGTTATTCAAGGCGTACACGGTGGTAGGTCACTCAGGGTGTACACGTAGCTGGTCATTCAGGGGTGTACATGGTGGTAGGTCACTTACTCAGGGTATACACAAGGTAGGTCACTCAAAGGGTACACAGGGTAGGTCACTCACAGGGTACACGGGTCTGGTCACTCACTCATCCAACAGCTGGGGAATATGCAACCTCTATCCGGCCGCCACTCAGGGAAATCCTACTTAAATTAAGTGTAGAGCACAGAGGTCCATAAACAATCTTTTGATGCTGTTCAGGAGATCCGCTGGTAGTCACTAATGGTTCCGTGTTCCCTTACTCCCTTGTTCCGTGTTCCGTTGTTCTGAGTTTCATTGTTCCGTGTTTCATTGTTCCGTGTTTCATTGCTCTGTGTTCCATTGTTCTGAGTTTCATTGTTTCATGTTCCCTTGCTCCGTGTTCCTTCGTTCTGTGTTCCATCGTTCTGTGTTTCATTGTTCCGTGTTCCCTTGTTCCGTGTATGTGTATAAAGGGAATGTAAGGAAGAGGAGAAGGAGGAGGGGGAAGTGGAGAGAGAGAGAGAGAGAGAGAGAGAGAGAGAGAGAGAGAGAGAGAGAGAGAGAGAGAGAGATTAATATAATTGATAAACGAGATCGAGAAAATCGAGAGAAATTCCCTTAACTAAACAGATCTGATCCCTTCCTATAGCACCCCCGGATTTTTTACCTATCACCTCTTTCCCATTTCTGCTCACTTTACCCTCTGACATGCGCCCCCTCCCCCTCCCCCCCTCAATATATCCCTTATCCACATCTCTTTAGCCTCCCTTTGCTTTCAAGAGGGATATAAAAAAAACACAAATCTCTCTTTTATGACTCTCCCTTTCCTTCCCCATTTATCCATTTTTTCCCTTCCCTCCTGCCTCTCACCCTCTCCTTCTGTCTCTCTCCGTAAATCAACCCTTCATTAGACTCCTCCGTTTGCTATAGAAGTAAAGGAAAAAAAATTGTACACGAGGGTACACCAGCTGAATTTCAGTCCATTGGAATAACGTCAAGTTGATGTTACAGTATATATATATATATATATATATATATATATATATATATATATATATATATATATATATATATATATATATATATATATATATATATATATATATATATATATATATATATACTACAGGGCCTTCCTCTCTCTCTCTCTCTCTCTCTGTGAAACCTGGAATTGTAATATTACTGTGGAAGATTTTTTAATTAGTACATGGAATAGAAAATTGGACATGAGGATTCTGGGGGACGGCATTAGTGATAAAACGTAGAGAGAGAGGGGAGGAGAGAGAGAGGGGGGAAAAATTGAAATATATACATCTCATGTTCATGTTAATTACCAGTGATACAATGTAGGTTTTTTTTCCCTCCTGTTCTGTAATTTGCATGAAAAAACTTTGTATTTGGAAGCATGAAAAAAATATATAAGTAATTAAAATTACTTATGAAACCGAGACACTATTTATTCTAATGATGAAATAAATATAAAGAATTTGGACTAATTATGTGTGTTAAATTCTAATCTTCCAAACCTATATTTTAATACAGTTTGGATGTAGTGAGTCTCTCTCTCTCTCTCTCTCTCTCTCTCTCTCTCTCTCTCCATCCCTCCCTCCCTTCCTGCAACTTTAATCTAATCAAGACTGAAATGGAGAACACACTTAATGGAAGCTTAATCTCCAAGTGAGCTCCTAGTGAAATTAGATCGACACATTAATGGATTTAAATGAAAGTCTCAATTGTCGATAAGATAACTGTTGGTCTTACTGATGAAAAAAAAAACAATAACAAGAGATATTATGGCGACACTGGCAGGAGAGACACGTCAAAATAGTGCCTGGCTGACTGTCGACACTCTCAGAACGTATTCATGTAGAGCCTTTGACTTTGCATTATTAACCTCAGTGTGTGTTACCTTTTCAAAATATAGCGAGTCCGGGCCTGGCACAGCGTAACAATCACTGATTTGAGTACAGTGAAGCGTTGTCAGAGCTAACAAGGTGAAATGTTGGCACACCCTAAACTCCTGTTGGAAAGTGATGAGATTGAATATGGTTTGAAGTGTTGGCAGACTGAAGTTGATGTGAAAATGGTGTCACTTTTAACATGTTAAAACTTTGTATGATCTAGTGTGCTAAAAATGTTATCAGTGTTATATAAATATCTTATTTATTTGGTTAATTCATTTATTCTCAAGGTGTTGGCATTGTACTGAAAGAATTGAGACATTTTCTATACTCTCCATGTTGAAGATATTGAAGTTTTACAGAATGAGATGTTTAAGGAGTGAGATCGCTGGTCTTCACAGGTGTCTCTTAATTATATCCACCATATAGAGGCGTCACAGGTAGGTCAGGGTAGAGACGGCCTCAGCCTCGGCACCAACACCCGCCTGGACGATAAAATAAGTTCCTTCATAAAACAGACAATTCTCCTTGTTGACAAAGGGGAATTGGAAGACGGAGACACACACACACACACACACACACGTTCACTCTTAACCGTCCGTAAAGTCCAACAAATCTGGGTGAGCCTTAACCGGACAACTGATAACGAGACGCGTCGTAGACAAGTTCCATTCCTGAGCCACCACCTGACCTGACCCTTCTTGGACCACCAGTTTTATTTGGAGTTAAAAATTTAAGGTTAAAGTCGACCTTAAACATATAAGTGAACTTTATATAGAATGTCTCTGAATTAATAAGACAAAAAGAGTAAAGTGTATACCTGATGGTGGCCACACATGGACCAACTTTACTCTACATGATGGCCACCCAGGTCCTCTGTCCCCTGGTAATATCTTCTTGAGAAAAAATATATAAAATATTTGTGATAATAATTTTGTCCTTAATAAAAAGTTGACAGTCATGATAAGCACAGCTTTTACTGTGACTGGCCATACGAAATATTTAAAGTTGTGTGCTTACAGTTGACAAAATTTGATTACATTGGCTTCAGTTCAAAGCACACGATCACTTTTATAATTTTGTGTAAAATGATCATCAGTTCGAGCTGAAACATTTAATATATGATCCGAATTACTACAAAAACTCCGTCATGTCAAAAATTGCCGATATAACAAAACAAACACTGAAAAAATTGTTTTATAGTGATGATGCACAAGAGTTGTGAACCAGACAACACTATGTGTCAGTTATGAGGTTAAATATTTTATAGCAGAGGCTGTAAAATGTAACGCCTTCCTGCACACCTGCTGCAGGTTTCAAATAACGAACTGAAAGTGTTTTAGAACCGAATACCACACTCTTTAGACGACTGTGGGAATACCTTCGCCCAAATGTGTGCAGTAAAATACAACTGAAGTCATTACGTATTGCGTACAATAGAACAGTGGAAACAACCTCAGTCGTTAAACCACAACCACAACAACCACAATAAAAGGAGCATCAGACGATCAATTTCAAAAAGCTAATAAAAATCCATCAATACTGATTTATATTTCGTACTTAATCTGCTGATTTATATTTCGTACTTAATCTGCATTAACCAAGGAACAATAGACCACAAGAGTTTCCTACACAGTATGATGACGATGGCATGAATTTATATAAACTAGTACTTGAGTTACAATCATATACTAGTAACAAAAAATAATTCCTGTATCCAACATGTAACAAAACCACTTCATTCCCTTCAGATACTAAGAAGACCTATTTAGTTGTATTTATTTTTACACAATGTATATCATCCCATAAAGTTTAAATACCATGAGAGTAATTAATAGGTTAAAGTTGCTTAGAAAGGTGTACAGTAAATATATACAGTATAAGAGTTACCAGGTGCTGTATCATGTATGGCCAAGATTGTGTGCGTATCATCCTGCTGTAGAGAGAGAGAGAGGGAGAGGGGCAGAAAGAGAGAGCAAGATAAAGAGAGAGAAGAGAGTCAGATAAAGAATGAGAGAAGAGAGACATAAAGAGAGAGACAGAGACAGCGAGATTAAGATAGATAGATAGATAGATAGATAGAGATAGATAGATAGATAGATAGATAGATAGCTAGATAGATAGAGCAAGATAAAGATAGAAAGAGAGAGGCAGATAAAGAGGGAGAGGGAGAGAGAGAGAGAGAGAGAGTACCAATTAGCATGGTGTACGTGTAAATACAAAGAATATTAGTCACAATTGAGGGCGAGAGATCAATAGCCAACAGTGACCTTCATCATCGACATAAAAACACGAGATGGTAAACGTGTAAATTAGTATGTGTGTGTGTGTGTGTGTGTGTGTGTGTGTGTGTGTGTGTGTGTGAAATGAACCCACAAGCTTGTTTTCAGACAAATTACAATAGTGTAAAATTTTTCCTGACACGGGAGATTGTGTTATAAATGTTTGATATTTCATTGTGTTTGGGTTATGGATTGTGTTACCGAATCATTAAAGAGATGTTTTTCGTTATCGTTCATCGGAACATAGAAAGTTTAACAGGAGAGTTTTATTAATCACTTCTGGTTTTCAATACGAATGATTAAACACTTGCTTTGTGGATATTTTTATGTGGGATCTTCTACACGTTGTTAGTTGAATAAATGAAAGTTATTAATAATCACATTGAAAAAAGTTGTATTTTTTTATTTCATTGAAAATCGGTAAAACTTTTAAAGTGGTTTTATTGTTATTGATAAAATTTAACAAAAGTAAAGCTGTTAAGTAGATAGACTATATTTAAAGGAAATCACAGTGCTATCTTATTATTTGAAAACCCATGAGTTTACTTGAAATTTGACATAAAGGGAGTTTTCTTTTATTAACAGAAGGTTTGGTTTATCATAGGGAGGCTGGCTCTGGCTCTCTCTCTCTCTCTCTCTCTCTCTCTCTCTCTCTCTGTCTCTCTCTCTCTCTCTCTCTGGCGAACAAGGGGGCAGTTTCTCTCTCTCTCACTCTCTCCCTTTCATCCTCTCTCCCCCCTCCTTACTTCCACCTACCTCCCTGCCCTCTCCCTCTTCCCCTTACACCCTCTCCTTCTCACCCTCCCTCCCTCTCCCTCTCACCCTCCCTCCCTCTCCCTCTCACCCACCCTCCCTCCCTCTCCCTCTCACCCTGCCTCTCCCTCTCACCCTCCCTCCCTCTCCCCCTCACCCCCTCCCCTCCCTCTCCCTCTCCCCCTCCTCCCCAACTTACATATTTTCCAATAAACTGATGTCTGAGGGCAACAAAACTATTTCTTGGGAAAATGTCAATAACTGGCAACCTCTTGTGGAGATACAGTGAGAGAGAGAGAGAGAGAATAACACAAATGACTGACAAAAGTAAACAAAAATATTCCACAAAAATAAAACAAACACAGACACACACACACACACACACAACAACAACAACAACAAAGAAGTAGAGAAACAAGAAAAACAAACACAAAAGGCCCCAAGTAATATAAAACAAAATACTTCCTCTTACAAATGCTGTTGGATTCATTGGTCCCCAAAAAATCTCATTACGTTTATAAATAGGGAAAAGGGAGAGATTTGGGGGAGGAGGAGGGGAAGGGTGGGGGGGAGGGGAAGGGTGGAGGGGGGAGGGGAGGGAATGGGAGATGGTGGAGAGGAGAGGGACGAATGGAGGAATAAGGTTGGTGAAGGGAATGGAGAAGAGGAGGAGGAGGAAGACACAAGGAAGAAAGAAAAGAAAGGAGATGTACTGATTACGGGAAGAAGAGGGCAGGCAGTAGAAAATAGGAAAGGAGGGTGAGGAGAATGAAAAAAGGGAGGAAGGAGGGAGGGAGATAACGAGGTAGCAGAATGAGAGAGAGAGGGAGAAGGAGGGGAGAGAGGAGAGAGAAAGAGCTACATGCTAATTCATAGACAGTGATGGACAACCAAAGGGGGGAAATAGGGTGAGAGGAGAGAGGGGTGAGAGGGTAGAGGGAAAGAGAGGAAGGGGGAAGAGAGAGAGAGAGAGAGAGAGGGGGGGAACAGTGATAGAAGATGAAGGAAAGGGAAAAAAATAATGGGGTGAGAAAAGGAATGAACGAGTGAAGAACAGAATGGGGAATGAAGGCAGGAGGAAGAAGAAGAAGAAGAAGACCACAATTTCTTCTTCAAGGCGTCACGTTCACTCTCTTAAGACCAGGAGACTCATGGGCCAATCTCTCCCTCCCTCTCACACGTTCTCCCTCCCTCTCACACATTCTCCCTCCCTCTCACACGTTCTCCCTCCCTCTCACACATTCTCCCTCCCTCTCACACATTCTCCCTCCCTCACACATTCTCCCTCCCTCACACTTTCTCCCTCCCTCTCCCTCAAACATTCTCCCTCCCTCTCCCTCACACGTTCTCCCTCCCTCTCACTCATTCTCCATCCCTCTCACTCATTCTCCCTCCCTCTCACACATTCTCCAACCCTCTCACTCATTCTCCCTCCCTCTCACACATTCTCCCTCCCTCTCACACATTCTCCCTCCCGCACACATTCTCCCTCCCTCTCACACATTCTCCCTCCCTCACACATTCTCCCTCTCTCACACACATTCTCCCTCCCTCTCACATTCTCTCTCCCTCTCACACATTTTTCCTCCCTCTCACACGTTCTCCCTCCCTCTCCCAAACACATTCTCCCTCCCTCTCACTCGTTCTCTCCCTCTCACTCGTTCTGGGACACAGGGAACGGCGCGAGTTACGATACCTTCCCATCAAGATACCATAGTTGTGTCATAAAGTTTACGATAGTTTAACCCAATCTGGTGACTTCTTGCGAGCGAGTTTCATATGTATCGCCTATGTATCGTCTATGTGTCGTTTATGTATCGTCTATGTATCGTCTATGTATAATTTATGTATCGTCTGATATATGATTGATAATTTAAAAAACAGGGTTAGAAGCCAATAGAAAATAACGTGTTCCTCCTCGTTTTATTATTTATTAAATAATAATTTCATATGATCTTCAGAACTGGCTGGTATTGAAACACACTGTAACAGATTATGAAGACAGGTACAGTACAGTACACAGTAAAGAAGAAACTGACGTTATACTGTTCCTCGTTCACCGTTAACAGTCTTGTAGGAATAATTGATGTACTCTATATGGTGGGAGTAAACGACTCCTGCGCTGTAAGCATGAAAATCAGATTTACCTTGGAGGCGCTGCTTGGTATGCAAGATCACGCAAGCTGTGTACTGACAGATAAGGGTGGAGGTGGTCGTAGTGTTGAGTGAGGGCGGGTGTTGTAGGTCAGACGTTGTGCGTTTTGTTACGCTCACACGCAACTTCCAAGCAGTTCCAGACGTCACATATATAGTTTCTCTGTCTAGTAGTAGTTGACTCAGCTGACCGGAGTACTTATAAGGTACACAGCAAGGCAGTAACTCCTGGCAACTAATAGTTTTTGTAAATGAGGACAGTAACGTACTGTACATTGAGTGAATCGTTTCGGACACTGGCCAGGACTAGATCAATGTTTTGTTGACAGAAATCAGCTGATGGACCGAGATAAATGTTTACTGAGTTCTGCGTGTGGATATAAAACGGCTCCGCTATCCTGGTGAATATTGACACACTGATGATGTACGATCCATACATAATGTATAAAGACGACCCATTACATGAATACAGATGGATAGTGACTGTGATGCACACGTAGTTACTTTCTCTCATGTCTTTCTCTCTCACTTTCGCATTGACACACAAATACACACACAAGGCGTTAATCATCTATAGTACTCAAGATTTGGTGTCAGGAATTCATTTACTTCATAATTAGACATGACATACAGACTCATTGTGGTGTTTACTAAGAGTATTTGTCTGTTGGTATTCATGTGTCATCATCGTGGGAAGATTTAATGCCATATAGTTCAAGATTTACGTGGCTACCTAAGGTCACACGTGAAGCAGTCAATGGTCGGCAAAAAACCTCAATCATATATTATATTAATGAAAATAAACCACTGAGTTTGTTTTCGTTTCGTTGGTGAATGTTTGGTTTAGCCTTTATTGTGTTAAGAGCTTGCGATGCCTGAGAGTCACTGTACGGGGTGACAGGAGTGTCTCAGTGTTTATGTTGCCTACTTAGTGTATATATATACTGTATATTTTATGTTTTTGTGGCTTGTCTCGCCTCCAATAGGTGTTTACCAGGTGGACTAACCTTGGATGTAATGGCTTTTACGCCTTTACGTTAGTGTATTCAGAATGTCTTGAGCTAGTAAGGAATGCCATGAGAGTGTATGTATTACTCTGAGTGTAAGTTTATGCCTGAGAATATGTTTGCATTGTCTTAAGTGTTCAATGACTGCATTAAGTAAGTCCGCAGTTATCCTGAGTCCTTGTGTTTATTTTCATATTTATTGTCTTAGTCCATGCATCTATCAAGAGTATATGTCCTGCCTTGATAAGAAGTGCGCCGTCATGACTGTGTGTTTATATAATAAGTATGTGTGTGTGCGCGCGTTTGTGTATGTCGAGTTTCAAGTTTGTGTTCCAGTCAAGTGTATAATGTATACAGTCTCATGAGTGTATTGCTATTGGTGTCTTCAGAACATTTAGAACTAGTGTTCAATCTTTGGGGTGTTGTCTTAGCGTTTAAATACCTGTAATGTTAGCACGAGCGACGACTCTTATTTCCAGGTGAGAATTAGCATACTTAAGGAACCAAAACCCTGAACTATAAAACTGGGAACTTCAAAAGGTCACAAGTTGGTTCAAGATCACCTTCCACACCTCTCTAGTACTCTTATACGTGTCGTCTGATTATTTCCAAGATGACTAATGAAAAAGTAAATTTATAAGCAGATAATTTCATAAAAAAAATCCGGTGTCGGGTCACATTGGGAGCAAATCAGGGGATGAGTAGCACAGAATGACCCATAACATGTAATGGTAATGCAGTAAAGTGTTTGCGTCTATACAACCTCAATAGATGTGTCAGGAAGCTCACGTACACTGTCGACAGATACTAATATATATACAGAGAATATCATTTAACCATCAAGGGATCAGGCAGAAGTGTTCATATCATTAAGAGTCAAATTAAGGCCTCAAGTGAAAGGCAAATTAATAATTGATCTCGAGTGATATGAATAATAAATTAGGCTGTGGGTGTAAACTGTAACAGCATCTCTCCACCGCCGCAGCACATTTATATCTCCTAGTTCTGGCCAACAGGTTCGCTCTTCAGTAATAGTAATTCTTCACAACTTTATGGGGTGATATGTTTTTTCGTTATTTGACACTATAAAAAAATACGACTCAAGGCTCAAATCAAATAAACCATGAATGTAGATAAAAGGAATTACTTTTGTTTAAATAAAAAAGGATAATATAAAATGAATGCGTGATATATATCCAGTGTTTTGATTAATTTTGTTTTTTTGTAGACAGGTGGGAAGATATTTTCTCTAACTCTTCATCGAATGATTTTTTCGACAGGACTGCCTGCATTGAAGTAGGGAAAATAAAAGTCAACAAATATAAGCCAGAGGTATTCATGGGTGTGAAGCGCTGACTCTGGTGGTCTTGTTCGGTGTGTTGTTGATATAAAGCATCTCCCATTAGCTTCTTTCATCATGGATAATAAATAAAATTACAAGCCCCATTATCTTACAGGCTTCCACTCACTACACAACATCACTGAGCCTAACATTTCCGATTAAGGCATTATTCCAAGGCACCACTTTTAGCAATGTATAGTACAGATTTTTTTCACCCAAGTACTGCGATATTCACTTAACTACACTCTCCACTTGCTGCTCCACCACTGCCGGGAAATAATATTTCATTATCACTAAAACAGGTGACAAAAAATAGAATGGGAACAAATAAAATAGAGACGCGACCTTCGTGGGTTCTTGTGATCGGCTTCCCATCGCCCTTGCGAGGTATGGGATCCCTACAAGATGGCGGCCGCTCACTCGAGCGCCGACAAAGGCTGTTTCGGTTATTAAATTTTCTCTCACAATCGCCACATTACAGAAACTTCATTTTTCAATTCACTACACCCTGGGTACGGGCTATTCACGTAACTGGTGTGTACTATCATCTACAATAGGCGAGAGACAGATCTGGAAAACCAAGTTTCACATTCCGCTATTCGCTTCTCGTAATTCAATCGTCTTGAATATGGAGACAGCATAACACATTACAATTTACACTATTTTCTTTATACTATCTTTATTTTTTTTTTACAATTAACTTTGGAGTTTAGAAACGTACAGCTCGCTGAAGTTTCCCCACACTGAACTTTTATAAAGAACATCGGATTACCACTTGTTTTCTTGAACAATTGCAACTTATTAAAGCTGTCGTGTTGATTTTACCAATATATCACGATTTATCTTTTAATTTACCATTATAAAACACAGAGGAGAGGATAATTCCTGCTTCATATATTATATTCTCGCTGAATGACAAAGAACTGTTTGTAAGACGCACAGGTTCCCTCTACACTACACTACACTCCGCAGAAGAACAGTCTTGTGTATATCTGAGCATCACATACAGTTGTTAAGGACAGCATTACCTCCACCAGTACTGCTCCCTCCACTACATTATTTACTTGCCTTCATATTTTCACTTGGTATTATGTCGCTCATCACTGTGATAGTACTGAATTATTTTTTATAACTTCAAGTGAATAATAAGTTTTCTTATACATTTTTTTTCTTTATTTGAACAGAAGAATTTAATTGGGTAAAAAAATAAGTCCTTTTAGAAAAGCATATCTCGAATTCACAGCGCTCCTTCATCATGACCTTTCTTAGCTGAGAGGGACGAGGTGAAGCCATAGAGGACTGGTGGGAGGTACTGCAGTAGTCGGGCGGCGATGTGCGCGTATTTCATCTACCCAGGGTACTGTTGGAGGAGCTGCGCCCTCACTCCCCTAACACTCTTGCGCTTGCCGCGTTTGGTAACTCAGGGTAATCTTGGTGACGTTGCTATCTCACCTTGTTTACACGTCCACTACCCCGTTGTTACTGCTGCTGCTCCTGCCTGCACATGAAGATAGTAACTAATGTATTACTTCCTTTCTATCCACAATTTATTTCAGCACAACGAGGGTATGTTACAGGATTTCACTGACAGAATTTCTGTTCTGAGCTCAGGTAAACACATAGACGGGTTATTCCTTGTTTATCCATGACTGGGGTACTAGATAAGTTGAGTAATAATCACTTATTATACAGCACTGGACCCCTGGACCCCGGCAGCGACTAGAATAGCAGAAGCGGGCAGGTGTAGTGTCCTTCGGCTTACACCTCTGCACCCTGACACTCACTATCATGTTTCGTTATAACACTTCCACGTGCCGTGGTGCAGCTGTGCTCCCAGCCGGAGAGAGGCGATTATCACTATTTTTAGGGAGGATTTACTTCCCCAACTCGGTACACCGGACTGAATGTTCACCATCGACAAACTTCCGCCGTCAAGCCCCGGGGGGACGCAATGACCTCCGCTTTGTTTACAGTTTCTCCGTGAGGCGGGGACACCTCCTGATGCCTCCAGCACCACACAACACTTCACACCTTCTCGATACATACACCACTTTCATCCGTCAGCTAATCGATATCCGCGGAGTGGTCTGCTGGTTCATGCTAGAGCCACACGCCGCAGCGGATGGCTCGCACTACTGCAAAATCACTGGTTTGTCGCGCCTGCCTGGTGAGGTACGCCTAGCACGGGCGCCGCCTACTCACCACCACGCTGTATATCACACACGGTTGTATTATCAGGCAGACAAGCACTGCCTTATCAGCAGGAGGGGAAGCTGATAAGCTCGTTGTCCCCGATGCTGGATCAAGATGACAGATTTTGTCGTCTTTCGTACCGCCATGAGAGGCGTGTGGACCGTGTTGGCTCCCAAGGTGCACTGGCAAGCAAGAGCTGTGCTTGACTTCTGCATGCACGCTCTTCTGCCTGATGCGCGCCATGTGCATTTCCGCGCCTGGTCTGCTTGCAATTCCCTCTGTTTCAAATACAAATCATTAAATTATGGGTAGGGGAGAGGTCTACCCATACAAACAGCCAACTATTAATTTGAATCGCTTGTCTGCTTTGCCACTAACTCTCCCCCATCGTGCCTGGCTCACGACTGAGCCACATTTTGCTTGATTCATATCGTGCATGGCAGGCTTGCACCAAGTTACTTTAAAATCTTCGATCGTTGGCTCCCGACCTACTGCCAACCGGCATTCGGACATTAACCCAGAATCCCGCACCTCTCACCTTGACTCTCTCATGTCATCAACATATTCTTTACTATTAACACTGTATTGGTAATGAACATATACTTTTATAATGATATTCTTATTTTATTGATCTTTGCACACCGACGAGAGACGGGAAAGATGTGAGGAGTGAGTGAGGGACAGTTGGCCAGAGAGAGGGTTTCTGGGTCACGGAGGGCTTCAGGGTGCCGACGGGAAGGTCTCGCCTCTATACAACAAGTGGCGCGCGGTGCCCATACATCCCCGCCACCACCCAGCCAACCACCTCTTGTCACCACCATTATTTTCCTCTCGCTTGTTTTGATTGAAATAACCCCTTCATGTTTATTTATTTCACATGATATTTTTTTCTTAATTGCCTGTTCTATGGAAGGTGTTGAACGACACGATTTTTTTACCATCATGAGTATTTGTTTCATTACCGTTTATGTTTATTTTGGGAACTATTTTGTTTTTTAACTTTTCTTTTCAAAGGAAATTGCTTACGGTTGCAAATTCATTTTTACTGCAGTTTATGCAGGTCTTAATATGAAAAGAACGTATATCGTTTGACTTTTTTTTTCGTATTTTACACAACCATAATAGTAATCTTTTATTGTGATACTAGTTTGTACCCTCTCTCTCTCTCTCTCCTCCGTGTTCTCTGGTTGATAATTAATCGCAGCGTTTGTGGTCAGATTAGTGAGCTGAACACGCACACACGTACATGCGCACGCAGACACAGACACACACACACGCACATACAATTGATAAGGAGGATCATAAATGAAGCGAAAGAAAGGTAAACTTAAGTCTTTTTTTATTCCTAAAATTTATGCCAATTTTAAGCACGTTGCAGCGTCACTACAGTGAGACAGGATCAGACGATTATTAATGTCTATTTATGAGACTCATTATCTTCCTCATTGCTTCGGGAAGATGAAGACTATGATATTTAGTATTTTAAGACACCATGTACAGTTAATGTAATAATGAGCAACAACAGTGATGTATATTTGTTGAACTGGTTGTCCGGGGCAGCTTGATTCGACCATAAAACAACAACAACAACTAAGCTGTGTTAACTATTCTTCATCAGCTGAATGCAAAAAAGCCTATCTGTGTGTGTGTGTAATAATAATAATAATAATTAATGGTTTATTGAAAGAGCATGGCAGCCGGAAGGCTGAAAATATACAATTACATAATCGGGAATGGTTATCTTGATTTACAAATGATGCACAAGTAACACACCACTAAGTACGTATTATATTCCGTGTGTAGTATATCACATATATGTGGGTGGTGTGTGGTTGTTTTTTTTTTTTTGTTTTTTACTGGTATTAGCCCACCCGGGCACAGGTCACTGACCCACACCGGGGCCTGGGGGGGCGAAAATGTAATAATAATAATAATGATGATGATGATGATGATGATGATAATGATTGCAATAATCATAATAAAGAACCATTAAGAAATAAAAAAAAGATAAAAAGTGAGAAACAATATATATATGTATGTTATGTTGTCAATGTTAAGAGAAACAATTGAGACCCTGTAATTGTGTGTAAATGAGGCAGAAAGTCAGATCAGCAACCTGGGACTTGGTCACAATTTTCGTGATGCCATATGGCGGTAGTACCTCCCTGTTTGGTAGCTGCCTACTACCTACCTCACTAGCTAATTATAGCCCACTTGTGGAGTAGGTCGAGTATAACCTCGTACACACCATTAATAATTATACGTCTTTGTGGAGTAGGTCGAATGTTTGTTTTGTTTTGTTTACTTCTCGGCCTCCAAACACTCACACGATGTTTTCATTCGGTTTTGGTGTTTTTTTATGATTTTTTTCAAGATTTCGAGTTATTATTATTTATATTTTCAGATTTTTATTTTTTATTTTTACATTTTTATTTTTATTGCAATTTTATTATTAATAATATTATTATTATCATTATCATCATCATCATCATCACACATGCACCATGATGTATTGAAGAGGAAGTTTTTCTCCACATATATTAAGGAGTGAACGTGGCTAACTGAAGACCCTCTTGGCGGCGTCTTGAAGGCCCCCAGTTCAAGTCGCTATTACCTCCTAGGGATCCTTCTCGCCGGTGTGCTGAAGGTTCCCGTCCATTTTATAGTGTCACCAAGTTAAAGATTAACCCAGGTAGGGACTTGGATGCCTTTCCCGCGTGAGAGTGAGAGATCAAGGTTACCAGGTTAATTAATGAGGCAGGACAGGTGGGAAGCTTACCTGAGAACAAGATTGTTTACGTTGTATAGCTTCGGCATATACCAGGTTATTTTTCTTCTAAGAGGGTGTAAAATTTTAGCTTATTTATTAGCTTATATTATTATTATTATTATTATTATTATTCTCGATTTTTTATCGCCGTTTCTTATCAAATTATCTTTCTTCTTTATCTTGTCATTTGATTATTGATCCATTTACTCATGAACTAATTAGACTTTCTGGATATATATTGGATTCATTAGTGCCAATTTAGGTTAGACACTCAGACTCCCTACTACTGCTGTTACCACCACTTGTGATAATAATAATAATAATTGTATCAATAGTAAAAACAAACGGTAATAAGAACATAAGAATGGAGGAAACTGCAGCGGGCCTATTAAGAACATAAGAACATAAGAATGGAGGAAACTGCAGCGGGCCTATTAAGAACATAAGAACATAAGAATGGAGGAAACTGCAGCGGGCCTATTAAGAACATAAGAACATAAGAATGGAGGAAACTGCAGCGGGCCTATTGGCCCATACTGGGCAGTCCCGTTTACACCCAACCCCTATTGCTCATATGAGCATCCAACCTATGTTTGAAGCAATTCAGCGTATTCGAGTTAATGATGATATTTGGTAACTTGTTCCATTCATCCACCACTCTGTTTCCAAACCAGTGTTTACCTATTTCACGCCTAAATCTAAATTTGTCTAATTTAAAACCATTGTTACGAGTTCGCTCCTGGTTGATAGTTTGAGTACCTTTGTAATGTCCCCTTTGTTTAGCCCTGCCTTCCACTTATACACCTCTATCAGGTCGCCCCTCGCTCTACGTCTCTCAAGGAGTGCAAATTAAGATGCTTTAACCTGTCTCTATACTCAAGGTTCCTAATGCCCGGGATTAGTCTTGTCATTCTCCTCTGAATTCTTTCCAAGGATTCTATATCCATTCTGTAATACGGTGACCAGAACTGAACTGCGTAATCCAGGTGTGGTCTCACAAGAGCAAGATACAGTTTAGGATGACCTCGCTAGTCTTGTAACTAACACTCCTTTGTATGAACCCAAGTACTTTATTAGTTTGTTACGAGCAAAAACACATTGTTTACTTGTGTTTTTGCAACATTATATATTTTGTTCTAATATACACCATTCATTACACTACCACAAGTCGTCTCCTGTCGCGATGAGGAACTGTCTGTCACACACACACACACACACGTAAAGGACACCAACCTCGACTTCCCGGAAAAGCCAGTGCAAAAACGTGGCAGTCACCTCACGGACACGCGGCAACTCTCTCCCCAGCCAGAGTGCAACTTAATCCCCTGACGTCTTGGCTTGAGTGCTGTGTGAGTGTTGGAGGTCTCGTGGATGTGGTAAAGGTCTCTTTAAGTTATGAAGGTTATATCGGAGCACTGGAGGTCTCGTAGAAGCGTTGTGATAGTACATATTGTTGTTTGTGGTTATTGGTGACGTTATTGTTGTGTTTGTTGTCGTGTTTTGTTGTTATTGTTAGTTTGTTGTTATTGTGTTTATTGTTGTTGTTCTTATGTTCGTTGTTGTTATTGTTGTTGTTCTTGTGTTCGTTGTTGTTATTGTTGTTGTGGGTTTTTTGTGTTGTTATTATGGATATTGTTATATGTTGTGTTTGTTGTCGTGTTTTGTTGTTATTGTGTTTATTGTTGTTGTTCTTATGTTCGTTGTTGTTATTATTGTGGTTCTTGTGTTCGTTGTTGTTATTGTTGTTGTGGGTTTTTTGTGTTGTTGTTATAATGGATATTGTTATATGTTGTGGTTATTGTCGTGGTTATTACTGTGTGTTGTTGTGGCTGTTATGTATATTATATAAAACCCTAGCGTGAAGAATACAAGAACTGTAGACCATAAATACGGCTCATGCAACAGATTCAGACCACAGTGACGCCATGTGAGGGATTCAACCACCGACTCAAATGTTAAACATCCTTTGTATATTGTATATCGCCAAAGCTGTAGTACGTAGACTTATTTCTGTAGGATTGGACATTTATTAATACACGGTTGAATACACTGGTAAAAATATATGAAGAGAAATCGTGAATTATAGATAAGAAGGAATCCATCACCGGGGAGTGTAAACAAACTATGGCTGTGTTAGATTATTCATTACACTCGTTGGTATAGACCCGTTCCATGACCCCAGTTAAGGGCTCGTTTGAACACTTTCACCTCGTCCACACAGGTCGTCGTCTACAAGATGCTCTGATGTGTGAAATAGTTTATGCTTCGTTATTTGATTTTTCTCCGTTAGCTTTTGTCCAGCTTCCCTTCACTTTCACAAATGAAATTATGTTTTTTTATAAGTCAGTGGGAAAAAGGTAGATTAATGAGGATTATACGTGTGTAGTCAAACTCGGTGTGTGTGTTGTGTGTTGGGGTTAAATTACATTTCGTATACACAGTTTATTTTGTAGTCTTACCTAACAAAGCCTCCAGAGACAGGCGGTAGTGACTCCTCGAGGGATATATTGACGTAACAATTTAAACCAATTCTCTCTTGCCCTATCAAAAGACCACAAGCTCTTCTCCTGTCTCTAAAGAATTGGCATCCATTTGTAATTTTGATCGGAAACAACTTTTTTTATATATACTGTATAGCTCTCATCAATTATGACTAACTGGTCTTCTTCAAGGTCATATGAGGGCATCCCATATAGATCCAGTGCTAGTTAGTACAGGGTGAAATCGGAGTACCTGGAGAAAACCTGTCATGTTTGGTAAGGGTATACTGGTTAACACCCTTTTCACATCCGACCCAAGAAAGTATCGAACCCAAGTCACAGTGGTGAAAGGCCAGGGCTCGACCACCCTTAGCAACCTTCAGCTGTAGTCTGTGTGTACTGTAACTGTCGGAGTTTCCACCTCGTTATTAACTCTATTGAAGACAAAATTGATTCCTGTATTTGCTACCAATGTCCAGCAACCTGACCTGACCTGACCTGACCTGACCTGACCTAACCTAACCTATATACGCTAAATGTCTCAATAAATGGTAATAAGAGAAGTTATTTGGTTACAGTGTACTCGCCATGGAAGAGCAATGGAACCAGTGAGTCGGGTTCTTACATCTCCATTTACAAGATAATTCAGCTAACGAACCTTTGAGAATCTGGGCTCAACTTAAACATGGGAAGAGGGAAGTTTGCTGTGTCGGTGGCCGTGAGTGTGCTGGCCGGTGTGTCTTGCATCACGCAATATTTAGATCACCAGACTAGGCGGTCCTCTGTCGATTTACCCTGGAACGCCAATTTCTGGGTAAAATATATAGGTTGACTGTAGCTGGTTCGATGAATGTGTGTATGTGTGTGTTTAATTGTGTTAGTGCGTTTGCGTGTGTAGGTGTGCGCACATGTATGTGTATGTGTGTTAATGTATGATGGTACTTGATGATAAGACTATTTTAGACTCACTCAAACATAAAAGAACACAATGGAAAAACAAAATCTTAGGAACATCAGAGATCATTTATACCATCGACCAATGCCCGCTAGTATGTGTAGAATCTTGTCCCAGTGTTTGTTGTGGAATTGAGATCGTTCTTGGACCCCATTAACAAGAGAGAGGTTAGTATAGGTAAAGAACGTTGATTATCTTAATAATTAAAGCCATAGAGGTAAAGAAAATTGAAAGACAAATAGGTTGGGTTAAGGAGTGTTTATTTTCTGTCGGAACACCACCAGTAAAGGAGTCATGCCGGAAGACGATGAGTCTCTGTTTTTATGCTTTGCTGTGGTGCTTCCAGGCCCAGTAAAAGACGACGATATTTTACATTTCTCTGTCTGTCTGTCTGCCTGTCTGTCATTTGTCTGTCTTTTTGTACATCTCTCACACTTTCACTCATCTTCGTATGTCTGGCAGTTTCTACATCTGTTACTCAATCTCAGTGATGCATCGATATCAACCATCTTTCTCTTTCATTTTCCCTTCCCTCACACACTCGTCATAAAATAAAACACTTTCCCCACATACTACAACATTCCCGACAATGAACTTCGTGTTTCCCCTCAACTCACCCCAGGAGCCGCCTGTACTAAGACTTCCTCACTGCACCCGGCAGGTAGGGGGTAGAGAGGCCCCTGAATCGCTCGCTGCGGGGAACACACAGACATAATTACACATTCAGACCACAGACTAGCCCATTTCCCCCTCGTTTTTGTCCCATTTTTCCTCGTATTCATGTAGTTATTTGCAGTGGTTGTAATGGCAGCTCTTCAACCTCCTCCCTCTTCAATGGCGGGGCTTAATAGACCCATTGTTTCACCTCCATTGACCCGCTGAGGAAGGAAATTGTTCTTTATGTCTGAAGTTGCTTAACCGCAGTCTGTGATGGGCTCCGTGTAATGCCTTAGATTACCTCGATCAACGATAGTTAGTTCTGTAGAGTGTGACGGTTGGCATGAGCGGGAGGTGACCGGTTAATTGGCATGTTTGATGTCACTGTTGTTCAGGAGAAATTATTTAATTACACCTCTCTTGTAATTAACAAAAGAATTATTAGTGTGTTGGTACTCTATATGTAATAGGTTGGCCTTGATTACTGTGATGCTGATCGTCGTTTTGCGAGACGGTAAACATGGTCAGTGACATGTCTCACAACACATAGGTTACGGCTGTCAGTGGCCGAGATATCTGACATGATATTGAAGGTTGACATGAACCGTTTACATCTGTGAGGTCAGGTTTAAAGGTCTGCAAATATGTGTGACGTCATTGGTGATTGGCAGTGTAGATTCTTGTTGCCTCTTGATAGCTGTCATTGGTAGTTGACCAAGGTTGAGGCTCGGGTGATTGGAAGATGTGTGACGTCACGACGGACGTTTGGATGAAACACGTTTTGTGTAACTTGTATGTTTGCCAAAAGACCACAAGAGGCACGCATGCCGAATAATGTACACACATACATTTGTGTTTCTGCGAAAGTGTGCACAAGCTCGAAAACAAATTATCTAACTTTCAGAATTATCAGTCAGGATTATATATATGTATATATATATATATATATATATATATATATATATATATATATATATATATATATATATATATATATATATATATATATATATATATATATATATACATTATACCACCATTACAGCCCCTACACCATCGCAACTACCACAGTCTCTAACGATCACTTTCACTCTTCACTACTCCCCCTCTACAACCACATTTCCCCATTACCACCATCCCCCGCCCCATCACCACCATCCCCAGCCCCATCACCACCATTCCTCATCCCATCCCCCACCCAATCACCACCATCTCCCACCCTATCCCTCCCATTGCTGGTCACCACTTTCTGTGTTTGGTGGTGCCTGTGTGTGTGTCCCTCTTACTCTAAGGTTTACGAGCGTGTAAATAAGTCTTTACTGCCTCATTTCTCTGGTAGACTTTCGACTGTTGTATAATTTGGCTGTTTGTCTTGCTTATAGTGTCGTGTCTTACTAATAGTGTCAGTCTTTAGTATCCTACCAATAGTGTCAGTCTTACCAATAGTGTCAATCTACCAATAGTGTCAGTCTACCAATAGTGTCAGTCTTACCAATAGTGTCAGTCTTACCAATAGTGTCAGTCTTACCAATAGTGTCAGTCTACCAATAGTGTCAGTCTACCAATAGTGTCAGTCTACCAATAGTGTCAGTCTACCAATAGTGTCAGTCTACCAATAGTGTCAGTCTACCAATAGTGTCAGTCTACCAATAGTGTCAGTCTACCAATAGTGTCAGTCTACCAATAGTGTCAGTCTACCAATAGTGTCAGTCTACCAATAGTGTCAGTCTACCAATAGTGTCAGTCTACCAATAGTGTCAGTCTACCAATAGTGTCAGTCTACCAATAGTGTCAGTCTTACCAATAGTGTCAGTCTACCAATAGTGTCAGTCTACCAATAGTGTCAGTCTACTACAATAGTGTCAGTCTACCAATAGTGTCAGTCTACCAATAGAGTTAGTCTTACTAATAGTGTCAGTCTACCAATAGTGTCAGTCTTACTAATAGTGTCAGTTTACCAATAGTGTCAGTCTACCAATAGTGTCAGTCTCCCAATAGTGCCAGTCTTACCAATAGTGTCAGTCTACAAATAGTATCAGTCTACAAATAGTATCAGTCTACCAATAGTGTCAGTCTACCAATAGTATCAGTTTACCATTAGTGTCAGTCTACCATTAGTGTCAGTCTACCAATAGTGTCAGTCTACCAATAGTGTCAGTCTTACCAATAGTGTCAGTCTACCAATAGTGTCAGTCTATCAATAGTATCAGTCTACCAATAGTGTCAGTATTACCAATAGTGTCAGTCTACCAATAGTGTCACTCTACCAATAGTGTCAGTCTACCAATAGTATCAGTCTATCAATAGTGTCAGTCTACCAATAGTGTCAGTCTACCAATAGTGTCAGTCTTACTAATAGTGTCAGTCTACCAATAGTATCAGTCTATCAATAGTGTCAGTCTATCAATAGTGTCAGTCTACCAATAGTGTCAGTCTATCAATAGTGTCAGTCTACCAATAGTGTCAGTCTACCAATAGTATCAGTCTATCAATAGTGTCAGTCTACCAATAGTGTCAGTCTACCAATAGTGTCAGTCTATCAATAGTGTCAGTCTACCAATAGTGTCAGTCTACCAATAGTATCAGTCTATCAATAGTGTCAGTCTACCAATAGTGTCAGTCAGTTCACCATCAGTGCTTCGGCTCCACCAGTGTCAGTCTACCAATAGTGTCAGCCCACCAATAGTGTCAGTCTACCATTAGTGTCACTCTACCAATAGTGTCAGTCTACCAATAGTGCTGCCCACCAATAGTGTCAGTCTACCAATAGTGTCACCTACCATTAGTGTCAGTCTACGAATAGTGCTTCTGTCTACCATTGTGTCACTCTACCAATAGTACTGTCTTACCAATAGTGTCAGTCTACCAATAGTGTCATTCACCAACAGTGTCAGTCTACCATTAGTGTCAGTCTACTAATAGTATCAGTCTACCAATATGTCAGTCTACCAATAGTGTCAGTCTACCATTAGTGTCACTCCCCACCAATAGTGTCATTCACCAACAGTGGTCACTCAATAGTGTCAGTCTACCATTAGTCAGTCTACCAATAGTGTCAGTTCACCATTAGTGTCAGTCTACCAATAATAGTGTCAGTCTTACTAATAGTGTCGGTCTTACTAATAGTGTCAGTCTTACTAATAGTGTCGGTCTTACTAATAGTGTCAGTCTTACCATTAGTGTAAGTCTACCAATAGTGTCAGTCTTACTAATAGTGTCAGTCTACCAATTGTGTCAGTCTTACTAATAGTGTCAGTCTACCAATAGTGTCAGTCTACCAATAGTGTCAGTCTACCAATAGTGTCAGTCTACCAATAGTGTCAG
Organism: Homarus americanus; assembly: GCF_018991925.1. Lineage (NCBI taxonomy): Eukaryota > Metazoa > Arthropoda > Malacostraca > Decapoda > Nephropidae > Homarus > Homarus americanus. Next base: position 25,484 of record NW_024733735.1, read on the forward strand.
TCTACCAATAGTGTCAGTCTACCAATAGTGTCAGTCTATCAATAGTGTCAGTCTATCAATAGTGTCAGTCTATCAATAGTGTCAGTTTACCAATAGTGTCAGTCTACCAATAGTGTCAGTCTACCAATAGTGTCAGTCTATCAATAGTGTCAGTCTACCAATAGTGTCAGTCTACCAATAGTGTCAGTCTACCAATAGTGTCAGTCTACCAATAGTGTCAGTCTATCAATAGTGTCAGTCTACCAATAGTATCAGTCTATCAATAGTGTCAGTCTACCAATAGTGTCAGTCTATCAATAGTGTCAGTCTACCAATAGTGTCAGTCTACCAATAGTGTCAGTCTACCAATAGTATCAGTCTACCAATAGTGTCAGTCTACCAATAGTGTCAGTCTTACCAATAGTGTCAGTCTTTCCAATAGTGTCAATCTACCAATAGTGTCAGTCTACCAATAGTTAGTCTTACTAATAGTGTCAGTCTACCAATAGTGTCAGTCTTACTAATAGTGTCAGTCTACCAATAGTGTCAGTCTGCCTATAGTGTCAATCTACCAATAGTGTCAGTCTTACTAATAGTGTCAGTTTACTAGTGTCAGTCTTACCAATAGAGTTAGTCTTACTAATAGTGTCAGTCTACCAATAGAGTTAGTCTTACTAATAGTGTCAGTCTACCAATAGTGTCAGTCTGCCTATAGTGTCAATCTACCAATAGTGTCAGTCTTACTAATAGTGTCAGTCTACCAATAGTGTCAGTCTTACCAATAGTGTCAGTCTTACTAATAGTGTCAGTTTACTAGTGTCAGTCTTACCAATAGAGTTAGTCCTACTAATAGTGTCAGTCTACCAATAGAGTTAGTCTTACTAATAGTGTCAGTCTAGCAATAGAGTCAGTCTACCAATAGTATCAGTCTACCAATAGTGTCAGTCTACCAATAGTGTCAGTCTACCAATAGTGTCAGTCTACCAATAGTGTCAGTCTTACTAATAGTATCAGTCTTACCAATAGTGTCAGTCTACCAATAGTGTCAGTCTATCAATAGTGTCAGTCTAGCAATAGTGTCAGTCTACCAATAGTGTCAGTCTATCAATAGTGTCAGTCTACCAATAGTGTCAGTCTACCAATAGTGTCAGTCTACCAATAGTGTCAGTCTACCAATAGTGTCAGTCTTTCTTTATTTCGGTATCTTTTATTTATGTTATTTTTCTTCCTCCCTGTTTCATTTTGATTAATTTTTTGACGTTATCTTCTCAATCTGTTGATTCACTCTCTCGCTCTCCTTTTGATGTTCTCTTTCATCTGTTTCAATCTCTGTTCCCTGGTTATCTATTACTGTGTGTGAGGTCTGGCTTCCGTTAGCACTTGTGTGTCAAATTGAACTCTTCCTTTTGTCACCGAGTGCTTGTTATTCTCCTGTTTACCATCCATTAATTATGAAGTCGTGATTGTTTTTATCTTCATGTGTTATTCCGGTTATTTTATTTTGCAGTGGTGTGATTGTTTTATTTTTTGTTGTTGTTTTTCTACTTGGTGTGATCTTTTTTAGGGGGTGTGGGGAGTGGGGGGGGGAGGGAGGGGGTCGTTTTATTTGATATCTTGTGACTGCAGGATTTCATTCGTCGGGTTTGACTTGATAACTTCTAGCTTATTATTTTTCTCCAATGTGTGCTGGATATATTTTTGACTAGTGGGTTTTTCTAGTATTTTTTTATGTTATCTTCAGCTGTCTATCAATCTATTTTCCCGCGTTATCTATAATATCACTGGTACCACAAAGTATTGTTGTGTCAATGGCCGTTCATTTAAACAGAAGAAAAAGTGCGTTGTTTTCCTGTGGCAAATACTCGACTACGTATCGATAATATTATATATATACATGTCATAGATTTAACAATATTTCTGAATGGACTTAAAATATCACACACGCACCGTGATGTATTGAAGAGGAAGTTTTTCTCCACATATATTAAGGAGTGAACGTGGCTAACTGAAGACCCTCTCGGCGGCGTCCTGAAGGCCCCCAGTTCAAGTCGCTATTACCTCCTAGGGATCCTTCTCGCCGGTGTGCTGAAGGTTCCCGTCCATTTTATAGTGTCACCAAGTTAAAGATTAACCCAGGTAGGGACTTGGATGTCGGGGTGAAGTGCGGGACATCCTGGACTATTTATGTATTGCGGACCTCGCATGTGTTATGATGGCTATAGAGGAGAGGATGGTCATATATCCCCTTTTACGGGACAGGTGTGTACGTGATGTGAATAACCTGTACTGTATACTACTTCCTGTCCCCTCCCAAGGTCTGTGTCGTGTTGTATACTCAATATGTCAATAGTAGTTAAAGAAATACTCAATACTGACGCTTAAGAGGGTGGTATAGGCAGACGGGATATGCATTCATGTTGTTGGTATATACAATATGTGTATGTATTTAATTATACCCATATCATATGACATAAATTAAAATATTAAGAGGGTAGGTATCGACAAGAGGATATTCTAATATGTATGAGAATATTATCGTCGGTGTCACTAATATTTACGTGTATTTATCTACATGTATTGTTATCACCCAGAGGTACGTGATAGCCAAAGTGGGAGGAGTGAAGGACAATGGGTTGGTATTGAGATAATTGATATATTATTATGTGGGGCTGGCAACAAGTCGATCTATTGTGTATTTAGAGAAGAAGAGGCGATATTTCATGACAAGTGTCGTGAGTGTGTAGGGGAGTGTGGGGAGTGTTATTGTGTGGGCAGTGTTGTGGGTGAAGAATTGATGTGAGGGAGTGTTGGTGTGCGGGAGGAAGGGTAAACGGGAAAAGAGAGACTGGTGGTAACTTGGCATCAGTAGATAAGCAAAACAGTAACAATAATAAACATAAAATCCTTTAAACAAAGAAAACACAGATAAACACCGAAGACAAGAGAAGATAAGAAAAACAAAAGTAATAAGAGTAAAATATTCAAATTTTGGTAAGATAATAAGATAAGTGACTGCTGGACAGGACCATAAGACATGGTACCTTGTGGGGGGTCTAGTTATGAGTTTATATGTACAGCATAACATAGTGGTCGAGGTTCCAGGTCATAGTTATTTATTTTAGTCGAGTAAATTTTCTCGGGATATGAAGGATAAAAATGGTGTGTGTGTGTGTGTGTGTGTGTGTGTGTGTGTGTTATAATCTTAAAGCGTTCACGTATATGTAAAAGCTTGTGAACCCGGACCATTACGCTTTATAAACTCTCACCATCACCCTACCACATCACCATTAAAACTCACCATCACCTCTTCTCTTATAACTCACCACTACGTCACCATCATTCTTATTAGCTATCTTTTTTATCATTACTTCTTCATTCATACTTCAGTGGTGCACCATTATCACCTCACCATCTTTTCACCATCATTTTAGCAAGTTCACCAGTAACCCTTCACCAGCATCGGTCCTCTAGTGAATAGTTCCTCCAGTTACCTCACCATCATTTCACCATAATATCACCATTCTCATCGTTACCTCACTGTGGCCTTCCCAACAACTTCACCATCTATTCACCATCACCATCTCCTTTTACTATTGCCTCAACATCACCATCACCTCACCATTACTTCACCATAACACCAGGGTCCGTTGCTACCCACACGATGACGTCACCATCTCTGATATCTGCAACGAGGACAATTTTTCTACTCCATGTCCGGTGCTTCTGGCTCGTGTGAGTAACCATAGTGTAGGTGTAGACAGCGGTGGTGAGAGAAAATAGTGTAGGCCTCTCCATTGTGGGTGACAGTATGAAAGGCAGACAGACAGACAGACAGACATTATCGTGCCATGTTGTTTACCATATCATCACTCATAATATTTAAAGTGTTTACCATGGAAGCTGTGCCCCCCCCTCCCTCCCTCCCTCCCTCCTCACATCAATGGCTGCCGAGTTGCGATGTGACGTGATCCAGGTTTTTGGTGGTTACTCCTCCTTTTGGTCTTAACCCGGAAATAGATGTTTATTCTATTTGACGTGGGTTCATGTGTAAGTTTGTTAATTACACACACACACACACACACACACACACACACACACACACACATATATGAAGGTGTATTGACGTATGGTACACAATGGAGTGGAGCACGATCATTGCCACCGCATCACCACCACAATCACTCCATCATCACTACCACCATATAACCACCACTCCCACAACACCACCACTACGACCACCATTACCACACAACACCACTACGACCACCATTACCACACCACCACCACAGCCACACAACCACACCACACAGAACAATCAGTATATTACTTTCACCATCCTGTGAAATAACTACCCAACGTTACCAAGAGACTCGCGTAAGCCTGATGAATCGGTCAGTAGCCTTTGGTGGCACTTATTTAGTTGCTACCTAACCCAGTGTCTTGAACCTTCGGTCAATAAACCCGACCACTGACTGTACAGAATATTTGCTGGCTAAACTGACCTCCCAAATATTATAGGTTCAGTGTCCATACTAGTGATAATAGCAGCTAGTTCCTCGGTAGCCTGATGTCTTAGATTATAGGTCAGTAGTGGTAGTGACTGCAGAACTTAGTTGCTAGCATGAAGGGTGAGTGGTATTCTTGACTGGTCAGGATGCCTCCTTGGTGGCTTTTTTGTATCACATAATGTGTGTGTGTGTGGGGGGGGGGCATCGTCACCTCCCTCTCTCTGACCTTGGACGCTGGTGCACCGTACTGCTGTGGGTCGGCCATCGTTCATCTGAGTCACCCACTTGTGGCTTGCTTAATGCGATCATTACCTCCATTACCGCCACCATGTGAGCTGAGGGCGAAAAGTTGAATGAAAATGAAGACGTATCAAGTTTACAGAAAATATAGAACAAGGTGACAATAAAGGTAGACGTAGCCTTCTCCTTTCCGCGTACCGACGAAATACAATTGGTCATAATGCTGGCAGTTACTGTGTGTACAACTCGTATACAGATGGATTCACGTCGGGTGGAAACGTGTAATCCAGCGTCCCCTCCCACGAGGCAATGATGTGACTTTACCCCCTGATTAGTGTCATCTTGCTCCAGGGAACAGGTAGGTCATCCTCTTCAAAAGGTCAAAGCATCGTGCTCAACAGATATAAGTCATGGGGTTCAAGGGACTGTGTTAAAGTGATTTAATTAATGAACTAATTTATTGTTGTCAGGGAGTTATAACATCTGTAGAGATGGGTTAAGAGAAGTAATGACAAGCTACTAAATATTCTTTCTCGGTATTTACATAAGTTTTGTACACGTATGAATGTTATCCACATATACAGTACATACTGTATATACGAGATTTTTCGTTCTCTTATCATTATTTTTCTTTCTAATTAATCTGTAGCATCAGGTGACAGGCAAGCTGATAGACCTCACCTGAGCCGCATTTTTTTTTTTTTTTTTTTTTTTTTTTTTTTAGGTTAAGGTGGGGAAAGGGTGGAAGGCATGCTGGGGCTCAAGGCACAGCCAGACATGAGGGATGGAGAAGTCACAACATATAGTCGTGGGGGGAAAGGTTGGAAAAGAAGTTTAATGAGTTAAACAGAGGGGGACGACACCCCTTGTTTTACATATTACAGAGTTTGTTGGCTAACTAAGCTAACCTAGGATTTAGAATGAGGTTGCACAATGGTTATTTTAGTAGACAATGACTAGATTGATTTTACAATTACAAGTTTATTAACATCTTATACTGTATTACGTTATGGACTCACTCGATTTTGACTTGTTAAATGTGAATTTATATCATCTAAGTTTTAATCTAAGGTGGATCACTGTGGCGGACATAGATGGATCGCGGGTTGGGTTGTTGTAGTGTGGGCAGACTCCGGGGCCACCAGGCGTGGGGTCTCCCTCCGTTGATGTCTTCCCCGCGTAGGTGGTCTGGGCTGTGAGGGTCGTCCAGGAGCTTGTCCCAAACCTTCTTCCCTAGGCGATGGAACCTGAAGTTGAGGGCCTCTGTTTTATTTCTTAGGTGGATGGTTTCCACTGTCTCCTGGTAGGGTGGCGCTTGGCCACTGGCTGACCTCAAACATTTGTTTTGGAAGCTCTGTAGTTGTTGTAGTCTAGTCTTCCCGAGTGTGACGAGTGGTATAGATGGGTACTCCAACACAGGCCTCACCAGCGCCTTGTACAGGTGAACTTGTATCTTCTCAGGCATCAATTTAAAACGTTTTAATTTGGCTGCGGCGACTTTGGCTTTATTTAGTCTGTCCTTCACGTGGGGAATGATGCCCGTCCGAGAAATGATGAGGCCGAGCAACCTGCCTTGTTTAGAGTACTCAATCTCTTCGTCGTCGATCATCAATGGGGCCGGCTTGAATTTGGCTATGGGTATGACCTCAAATTTCGTTTTGTTTGTTTTTATTTTCCATTTATTTTCATACTCCGAGATCTCCTCTATTGCCCGAGCAGTGAGTCGCGCCATCCTTGCCGTGGACCTTCCTGGGCAGGTGACGATCTGTGTTACATCGTCTGCATACATGACGTACTCGCTGCCGACGATTGGGGGTGGCAGGTCAGCCGTGTAGAGTGTGTAAAGGGTTGGTGAGAGACAAGAGCCCTGAGGCACGCCGCTCGATAGTGAGAATTCTTCTCCAAAATGTTCTTGCATCTTAATTTTGGCTCTGCGGTCCGTAATGAAGTTGCACAGCAGGCGAGTCAGATTTTCGGGTAGCCCCAGTTGTATGATCTTATACTGCAGTCCTGCGTGCCAAACTTTGTCAAACGCCTTGCTGACGTCCCTCAGTACTATATTGCACTGTAGGCGGCCAGTCATGGCATTGGCGATCTGCTCGTAGGCCTGAGCTATGGCGGTGGATGTGCCTCGGTACTGGCGGAAGCCGAACTGGCGGGGATTATGCACGTCTTCGTCCTCCAGATACATCCGCAATCGCTTGTTGACTATTTTTTCGAAGATTTTGGCAGGTACCTCTAGCAGCGATATTGGTCGAAAGTTTTCGACTTTGTTTGGAGGCTTCCCTGCTTTTGGTATGAGGCGAATAACGGCGATTTTGAACATCTTAGGGAAGTATCCAGAGGCGAGGCAGGCGTTGCATATATGAGCAAGCCTCTCTATCATGTTGCCGGGGAGTTGAGCCAGGATCTTCTTGTTAATGTGACTTTGACCAGGTGATTTGTTTTTAAACCCTTTTATGACGGCTGACACATCTGCAGGAACAATGCGTTCCGTCAGGTAGCTTCCGTCCACCAGTCTGGTGAAGTCAGTCCGTGGGAGCGGCTGGAGCAGGTGCTGATGGTCCTGCAACTGACCTAAAATGTCCTCCTCAAAGTCCCTGTCGAAGCCCTCGTTTTCCTGTTCACTAATGGTAAAGATCTTTCGTAAATATCGCCGATGTAGTTGTTCTTGGTTTTCTTCCTCGAATATTTTTACGTTGTTTTGGTCGAGCAGGTAAGGGACCGTGCTAGAGGTGGAACCCATCAGTCGCTTGATCCCTTTCCAGAATGCAGCAGAATCGCGGTAATTGTTGGCTGCCTCCCACACCAAGGCGGCCCACTTTTGTTCATGTAGACGTTTGCTCTCGTGCTGGATGTCCGTCTGTAGCTCTCGGTACCGGTCTCTCAGCTCCTGCGTCCACCCGCGGATACTGGCTAGCTGTCTCACGTGAGTGTACTGGACACTGAGCTGCCTCAGCTGGTGACTAGTGTGAGGATGGGGAATGGTCCTGTAACTGGTGGTCGGGATGTTGTTGTCCATCTCCGTCTTCACATCCTTATACCATTGTTCGACCGCGTCGTCGATGTCATTGGGGCTGGCTTCTTCCAGGTTTCTCCCCTGCTTGAGACTGAGAGACTCCTTGAAAGAGTCCCAGTCTGCCCGTTTGAGGTTTGACCTGATGTTGGCGGGTATCATAATGGGATTGGATGAGAGCGTCACGACGACTGGCAGGTGATCGCTGGTACTGATGGGTCCGGCGGTAACGTGCCTGTTCAGGACGGCCTCGTTGTTAGAGAGGATTATGTCGGGTGTTGTGGCACTGGCACGTCTGATCAATGTCGGGAAATCTGGCCCGAGGTGTTGCAGTTTTCCCCTTCTGATGTTGTCATACAGCGCCACACCGACGTTGTTCTCATTACCGTGTCCTAGTATGGCGTGGCGCGCATTTAAGTCCCCTATGATGTATGTTGGTTTTCTGTGGCGTAGCAACTGGTTTAGGTCTTGTTCGGGTAAGTAAGGACGTCTGGGAGGTAGGTACATCGTGCATATGATAACAGATCCCCTAGTTGTCTCCACCTGCACTCCTAGAACTGAATCCTCGAAGTCTGGCAACACTCTGTGACTCAGACGTGACCTGACGGCCACAGCGACACCATCGTTCAGCTCACCCGTCATGTTCCTCTGGTATACAGTGTAGCCAAAAATTTTCAGCTTACTTTCGTCCTTTATGCCCGTACTGTTTAACAGAATGATGTCTGGGTCTAATTGATAGTATAAGTTAGACAGTTCATTACGTCTATTAAGGGACCAGTGTAGGACATTATGTTGGACAATTTTCATCCTGCTAACGACTGCCATTTCGGAGACTGTAGCTTGGGGCGTCGCTTGGAGTGTTTGCTCGGCTTCTGCCATTTCTAGGGGGACGGAACTTCTTAGCAGAGCCTTCGGACATCTGCTTGTCAGTCAATGGCGGGCCCTCGAACCTCTCGTCACCCTTGTACAGGAAGGTGTTCAGGTCCTGGGCCTGCGTGTCGTAGTAATCAACTGACGCTGCAGCTCGAGGGGCTTGTTCCTCTGTGGGTTGAGTCGTCATCATCTGGTCGCAACCATTGACTGTGGTTGCAGTCCGATGGTCACTGTCGTCGCTGGGAGTGCATGTAATGGGATCGCGGGCATTTACGGTGTCGTTGGAGCTGTGATCCCTGGGGGACTGACTGGCCACGTCGGGATTGCGGTTGTACTGACTTTTGCCTAAGTCAAGGAGGTCATGGTCTATTTCTGGCGTGGGTTGAGGCCGTCCATAGGTCGTTGAGTGGGTTACTGCCTTAAGGATTTCTTTTGAAGGGACTTCGTCGCTTATTTCAACAGGTGCAATGTTGTTCCTGGTTAGTGTCTCGTTGAGGTGTTTCGAGAATGAACCTGGATGAACCATGTTCATGTGATGGGCATGCAGGTAAGACAAGTATATAGTGGTGGCTTTGGACTCGTCCAGCTGTGGAGAGGAGACGCTCCTGATACTCTCCGCCACTGCGTCCCTCATGGCGCCCAGTGACTCAGTAACTGCCTGTTGTATTGAGTCCTTGATGGTTCTTATCTCTGATTGCAGGACTTCCATGGTCTCGCTGACATTGTTGAGCTTTTGGGAGTCTGCTTGAGTTTCTTTTAGAGCGTCTTTTAGGGTTTGGCTGTAAGCCATGATCGTCGACTGAGTGGTCCTTTCTATGGTGTTAGAAATTTCCCTGGTTTCTTTTTGTTTGGTTATTTCGGTCAGTTTCTTCTCTGTTTCTTGAAGTACCTGTTTCCTGACCAGGCAGGTGGCAGAGAAGGTCCTGTGGTCACCCTCGCAGACGACACACTTTTTTATGGTGCTACGGCAGTCTTTGTAGAAGTGCTGATCAGATGAACACTCAGAGCATATGACCCCTTGCATGGGGCAGTTCTTGGTCATGTGGTCATTGTATATATAGCACTTCATACATTGTTGGATGGGCGTATACTTTTCATATTCTATTTGGTGGGATGAGATGGAAGTGCCATATGCATAGAGCCCTTTCTCCTTCATTCTTTTTGCATCCGTTGTGTCTGCAAAGCGAACCTTGATTATATTATGGGCATACATAGGATACACCTCCACAACCTTGACATTGTTTTGCTTTTGTATTTCATCTCTTATTTCTTCTGCGTTATTTTCCACTACATCTTTGTCTAACTTCTTACATACAAGGGTGAGCTTGGCGCCGTATTCCCGTGGGACAATGACCTCGTAACCGTTAATTTTCATTTTGTCCATGGCACTAGACTTAAGTAGTTTATCAGCATCTTCATCTGTTTCTGTGAGGATGATGTAACCATCTCTCAGATCCACAAGTCTATTTATTCTCACCCTTAGGTCGCTCAGTAGCCTTTTTAGCCCTATTCGAGACCCCTGGGTCGGGGTTCCGGAGATCTTCACTCTCACTTTGGCCATGGTCAGTAACATACATGAATGAATCAATGAAAATTCTACCTAATCTGTCCACCTCAGCTAAACCCCATGGATGCCGCTCCTTCTGTCCGCTTGCTGGGCGAGTAAAGACGGGTCTAGGGGTAGGGTGAACAGACAATCCCCTGGCGGGGGCCTAGCCAAGCCCTAACACCTAGCAGTGACAGGTTATGAAGCACTGTCGAATCCCTAACAGAAAATGTTGCCACCCTTACTGTCTCGACTCAGCAGCCCTCTGAGGGCCCCCCTTGTGGCTCTGCCCGCAGGGTTCGCGTCGTTACCAAACAGCAGGGACTCTAGGCGAAAGGATAGGATAGGGAAGAAGCGCAGTGTACAAGAATAATGATATCCATGTACAACTACATGATAAAGCAGACAGAACGGACCCAACGCGAAAAACAAGGCAGACAGTCGTAACGGTCAGCGATTTGAACTGAGCAGGGAGCGACGCGTGGCGCGTCCGCTCGCTATGAAGGTTGGGTGCGTTTGAGCCGCATTAGAGCTTCTCTAATGGCAGTAGATTTATTTTTACAAACAATTTTAACTCTCAGAATACGAGTATTCCAGATAATTACGGAGTGATTTGTTTTCCTAACAGCTTTAGTGATGAAGTTTGGTTTAATTTATCTGTCTATCTCTGTTTATTTTTGTCCTATCCGTTTGTCTGTACTCCCACAACATCTATCTGTCTGTCTGTATATGAAGTCAGGTCTAGTATTCTAGCTTAAGTCATGTACGGAGTCCGAATATCAACAAGACCTCACGTGGCCTCCCCTTACTACCCTGATGACTTAAGCTTTAGGTATCGTAGAGGAAGATAGTGATCAGAGGCCAGGCAGCGACACTCTGAGTGATGGTACTCGTTAGCGCGAAGTAATAACTTGGTTGAGTTACAGCTCGACTTATGTAACTCTGACGCACATAACTAGACGTCACTAATTGGGTAGTTTGGGTGTCCAGTGTTTACCTATTGTCTTAAGGCGGGGTTGCCAGCAATATTGTCTTAAGGTTAAGGATGGATAATATCTCTGTCTTCCTCGATATAAAGAAATATTTATCTTTTACTTTACTTAAGACCAGTAAGAGTGGGGGTTGTGTTGTGTTCATTACTGGAGTTATTATGTAATACTTAGGTCCTTGGCCTTGTTCACACAGCATATGAACAGCAAGAGGAACACAGGTTTAAATGTAAGGTTCGTCTTCCTGGCCGCCTCCCGTTGTTGTTGTTGTTGAGATTGTCGGACCGCAGTCCGACACGGGCCTTTGCCTATAGGCGGCCCGTTTGGTGGTTCCGGCTGGAGCTCCAGGAGCAGCCAGACCGGATTGGGATTAGAGGTGGTCCCACCTGCAGGCCGCCTCCCGCATTGACCTCACCCTTATCCTTCCCGCTACCTTTGAAAGACGTAGGAATCCTTCTTGATGATTGGTCGTCTGCTTTGCCGTTGGTATGTGGGCCGCTTCTATTGCTCGACTTATCCCTTTATCCAGATCTTGGCAGATTATCCCAATTCTTTGCCATTTTGGAAAGTGTCCAAACTTTTCTATATATAGGACAAGTAAATTCTAAGGCCGATGTTGAAGTACGTCGCCTCTATACTCGTGCAACCTCTGTTTCAGGCTACGTCCTGATCTCCTTAAACTACGTCTTACTGAAGCCAGACTTTACTTAAGTTAGACCTTACTTAACTAACCTCTAACCAGTTCTACTCTTCTCCTAAAGTTACCTAACTTAACCTAGGCTGACCTATCTGTTATCTCTAACATCTAACCTTCTCTTCCATTACAGTAACATAACCTAACCTAACCTAACCTAACCAACAGTAATATTTGTATGACATTATTATAAAAAAGGTCAAAGATTAGTAATAACACACAAGAGATCTGATGGAATCGTAAATGAGGTATTGATGACGTCAGCCGTGGGGTTTACATTGCCTCAAAGATAGACCTTTAACAGAGTGCTTTATGTATGTAAATTTTCACCGTTTGATGTATGCAGATTTTTTGTAGGGTTTGATGTATGTGAGTGTATGTGTGTATGTAAGTTTAAGTAAACACACACACACATCCCGGTGCTGCCATAGGTACAGTATGGCAACTCACGTCATCAAATAGAGAACGTCGATTACAATAACAATACCTGAAAAATTATGTTAACAAAATTATCAGGAATAAATTACACTAATGGATATGAATAAGAGGAAAATATACAGGAGAGTTAGTAGGTTTTATTGTATAAGCATCACAAAGAATGTTATTACAATGGCATTATAATAGAAATTTACTTAAGGTTCTGCATAGATAATGCTGATGTAGTTAAAGTCTCAATAGTGTGTGTATAGGTAAATTTCCTCAACAGGTATGAAAGAAAAGGAGAAATAATAACTGTTGAATGTGTCTCAATGTGAAGGCTACAGACAGCAGGTATAATTAAAGAAGGTAGTAGGTAGTTATCAAACAGGGAGGTTTTTTTCTTTCTTTTTTTTACGGGAATTAGCCAACCCGGGCACAGGTCAAACGACCCACAACGGAGCCTGGGGGGCGAAAAAAAAAGAACGGAAAGAAATTGAAAATATAGAAAAAATGGTTATACTGTATTAATCTACACCACGAAGATGCCGGAAAACCAGCTTTATAAAGTGAGACAGATTGTAAGAGCATGGAAACACAGAAGAAGGCAAAGCATTCCACAGTTTGGCTGTGTGAGGAAAGAAGAAGGTACTATAACGGGCTATTCTCGTGTGACCGATATCCACAGAGAAATGGTGGGCACCGCGGGCAAGACGTGTGTTACGAACCCACGGCCTTACCGGCGGTACACAGGATGCCAAATCCCCTGAACATTGCCCGTTAAAGTACCTGTAAAAGAGAGAGAGAGTGAAGCAACATTGCGGCGAAGAGAAAGGGGAGAGAGATTGTCGACTAAAGGAGGAGAGTTAATAAGACGAAATGCCTTTGATTCCACCCTATCTAATAGTTGGACAGAAGAAGAGCCACCCCAGATATGAGAGCAGTACTCCAAGTTAGGACGAATGAATCCCTTATATACTTGGAGCAACTGCTCAGGAGTGAAGTAGCTGCGGCATCTGTACAGCATTCCCAACTTTCGGGAGGCAGCTTTAGTTATACTAAGGATGTGTGATTTCCAGGACATATTGGAGGAAATGGTGAGGCCTAACATATTTATTTCAGAATTTGGGGGGATGATACCGTCCTGAAATGTAATTGGTGGGAGATCGTCTACTTTACAAAGTGTAATTGGTAAATATTGAGTTTTGTTACTATTGAACTTAACCAAGTTTGTATCTCCCCATTCAGAGATGCTGCACAGATCCGCGTTGATAGAAGTAATGATATCAGTTCTAGAAACAGATCTGGTTTGAGAGTTAGGAGGAAGGGGAAAATGTGAGGAAGAGTGAAGAGTAGAATCATCGGCGAAAGAATGGATAGAATTAGTTGTAGTGTGAAGTAAATCATTGATAAAAAGAAGAAAGAGAGTTGGTGAAAGAACAGAACCCTGTGGGACGCCACTATTGGTAGAGAAAGAGCGAGAAATCATCCCTCGACAACAACTGCCATGGATCGATTCTCAAGGAAGCTAGAGATGAGAGAACAAAGTGGGGGAGAGAAACCAAAAGAGGGAAGTTTAGATAGCAAAGACTTGTGCCATACCCTGTCAAATGCTTTGGAGATGTCGAGGGCCACGACAAAAGTTTCCCCATAATCCCTAAGAGAGGATGACCAAAGATGGGTGCAATAGGAGAGCAGATCACCAGTAGATCTTGCCTGGCGAAAGCCATACTGGTGATCCGACAAAAGAAGATATTGGAAGCATAATGTGTTGTCTAATGGTAGACCCTGCTGCTATATGGCATCACAAAAATTGTGACCAAGTCCCAGGTTGCTGATCTAACTTTCTGCCTCATTTACACACAATTGCAGGGTCTCAATTGTTTCCTTTACTTTGACAACACAAAATATATATCGTTTCTCACTCTTGATTTGTTTTTGTTTTTTCTTCATTCTTTGCACCCCCCCCCCCCTCGTCCCCGATGTGGGTAGGTGACCTGTACCTGGGTGGACTAATGAGTAGTTTACCTGCCGGGTATATGACGAGGAAAAGCGAAATAATAACTTGACGTCTTGTGATATGTATCTCTCAACAACGCTAAGGTTCCCACACCATCCTACACAAACCTTTGGAATTAGCATATCTAAGAATCCCATTTCCATCACAAGAGACATACACACACACACGACCCGGGAGCGTCAGCAGTGTCTCCTCTTAGTCCCAGGAAACATCAAGGAAATAGCCACCGGGATCCGTACCCTAATGCTTCTATCGTCACTTTGGCTTTTATCTGGTTATTCTTCTGTGGTTAATCATTGTATTTATTCTCAGCCATAAACCATAGATCATCCGTGTCAGTCTGTCACAAAAGGTGAATGAAAGGGAAGGGCTCGAAGTTCAGGATCCCATCTGTGTGATCAACTGAACCTGCTGCAAGGCTCACTTTACCTTGGTCGTCAGTGGAGCGTCTGAAAGAGTATATTATGTTTGTATGTATGGCTGGAGGCATATAAAACACGTGTCTCAAGGCAGTGAATGAATGGATCTTGTTTACAATGGTAGAAAAGGAAAATTGCATCTGTTGTGTGTGTGTGAAAAAGTGTTACATTATAATGGTTTTGGCATCATGGCACAATAAGCGAAAGATTAAATGACGTTTTTCAGACAAAAAATCGAAGAAATGAAAAGGAATTACACAGAAAATGAATCCTTGATATCGCGTCTTCCCTCGACAGGTTGTCATATAGAAGTCATTCTGTCCGTCCGATCTTCCACACAATTTGTAAACAATGACATCAGACGAGCATTGATGAACGTTCCCCAATTTGGGTGTTTCAAGAACTCCTCCCTAAAGCCCACGTCTCCGCCGGGCCCTCCCATAGGCCATACCATCAGGCCGGAAACAAGAAGCGTCGCGCGTGAAAACGATTTTCTGTCAATCTGCTTTTATGGAGTCGTGTAAATGGATGGATGGATGGGTGACAAAATGGATGTGCAAGAGATAAGTGTGTAGTTGTAGGAGGATATGTGGTCGTAGATACTGGACGAAATGAGGTCGTAAGGCATGTAGAAAGATATGAGGTCATAGAATATGTTGGGGTATGAGGTCGTAGAATATGTAGGGGGTTATGAGTTATGAGGTAGTAGATATCGGCGAGAATTTGACCCAGCAAGTAAATATCCTGTAATTTTTCTTCTGACGTGTTTGTTGTTTGTATCAGCTCGCTTTCTCTTACCGTGTGCTGTATCCGCACTGCCTCTAACCTAACCTACTTGTCCTCTCTTCCTTCAATACAACTTCTTTATTAATATGGACAGTTGTTTCCACGTCTCTTTTATGACAGGACTCGAACACCCTCAACCCGATGTTGCTGTTATTGGAGTCTGTAGAAGCTTCGGTGCCTAAGGCTGTGTTGTGTCCCTCTTGTGTGTCACCCTCCCCCCTCGTGTGTCACCCTCCCCCCTCGTGTGTCACCCTCCCCCTCGGGTGTCACCCTCCCCCCCTCGTGTGTCACCCTCCCCCTCGTGT
>NW_024733736.1:0-5584 GCF_018991925.1 Homarus americanus
AGTGTCGCGGTGCACTGGGAGGTCTGAGGTGTACCTGGGAGTGTCAGAGGTGTGCCCAGGGAGTGTCAGAGGTGTACCTGGAGTGTCAGAGGTGTACCTGGGAGGTCAGAGGTGTACCTGGGAGTGTCAGAGATGTAACTGGGAGTGTCAGAGGTGTATCTGGGAGTGTCGGACATACCTGGGATGCCAGAAGTGTACCAGGAATGTCAGTGAGTACCTGGGATTGTCAGAGGTGTACCTGGCAGTGCCAGAGGTACCTGGGAGTGTCAGAGAGTACCAGGAATGTCAGAGGTGTACCTGGCAGTGTCTGAGGTGTAACTGGCAGTGTCAGCGGTGTACCTGGGAGAGTCAGAGGTGTTCCTTGGAGTGTCAGAGATGTACCTGGGAGTGTCAGAGGTGTATCTGGGAGTGTCGGACGTGTACCTGGGAGTGTCAGAAGTGTACCAGGGAATGTCAGTGGAGTACCTGGGATTGTCAGAGGTGTACCTGGCAGTGTCAGAGGTGTACCTGGGAGTGTCAGAGGATTACCAAGGAATGTCAGAGGTGTGCCTAGGAGAGTCAGAGGTGTACCTGGGAGTGTCTGAGGTCTACCTGGCAGGGTCTGAGGTGTGCTTGGAAGTGTCTGAGGTGTAACTGGCAGTGTCAGCGGTGTACGTGGGAGTGTCTGCGGTGCACCTGGGAGTGTTAGAGGTGTATCAGGGAGTGACAGAGGAGTACCTAGAAGTGTCAGAGGTGTACCTGGGAGTGTCAGAGGTGAACCTGGGAGTGTCAGAGGTGTATCTTGAAGTGTCGGACGTGTACCTGGGAGTGTCAGAGCTGTACCAGGGAATGTCAGTAGAGTACCTGGGAGTGTCAGAGGTGTACCTGGGAATGTCAGAGGTGTACCTGGGAGTATCAGAGGTGTACCTGGGAGTGTCAGAGGTGTACCTGGTAGTGTCAGGGGTGTAACTGGGAGTGTTGGAGGTGTAACTGGGAATGTCAGAGGTGTACCAGGGAGTGTCAGTGGAGTACCTGGGAGTCTAAAAGGTGTACCTGTGAATATCGGAGGTGTACCTGGGAATATCGGAGGTGTACCTGGGAATATCGGAGGTGTACCTATGAGTGTCAGAGGTGCACCTTGGAGTGTCTGAGGTGTACCTGAGAGTGTCTTAGGTGTACCTGGCAGTGTCTGAGGTGCACCTGGCAGTGACTGAGGTGTAACTGGCAGTGTCAGCGGTGTACCTGGGAGTGTCAGCGGTGCACCTGGATGTGTTAGAGGTGTATCAGGGAGGTGAGTATGTACCTGGGAGAGTCGGTGGAGGTGCACTGGGAGTGTCGGAGGTGTACCTGGCAGCCAGCGGGCACCTGGGAGTGTCAGAGGTGTACCAGGGAATGGAGTACCTGGAGGCCTGGGAGGTGTACCTGGGAATGTCAGAGGTGTACCTGGAGGTCAGGAGGTGTACCTGGGAGTGTCAGAGGTGTACCAGGGAGTGTCAGAGGTGTACCTGGGAGTGTCAGAGGTGTACCTGGGAGTGTCTGGGGTGTACCTGAGAGTATCTGGGGTGTACCTGGGAGTGTCTGAGGTGTCCCTGGGAATGTCAGAGGTGTACCTGAGAGTGTCAGAGGTGTATGTGGAAGTGTCGGACGTGTACCTGGGAGTGTCAGGAGGTGTATCTGAAGTGTCGGACGTGTACCTGGGAGGCTGAGCTGTACCAGGAATGTCAGTGAAGTACCCAGAGTGTCAGAGGTGTACCTGGGAGTGTCAGAGGTGGCCTGGGAGTGTCAGAGGTGTACCTGAGGTCAGAGGTGTACCCAGGGGAGGTCAGAGGTACCTGGGGAGTGTCGGAGGTACCTGGGAGGTTTGGGTGTACCTGGGAGGCCGGACGGTACCCAGGAGTGTCAGAGGCACCAGGAAAATGTCAGTGAGTACCTGGGAGGACAGGAGGTACCTGGGAGCATCAGAGGTGTATCTGGGAGTGTCAGAGGTGTACCTGGGAGTGTCAGGGGTGTAACTGGGAGGCCGGAGGTGTAACTGGGAATGTCAGAGGTGTACCAGGGAGACGGAGGTGTACCTGGGAATGTCAGAGGAGCTCAGGAGTGCTGGGGTGAAGCACCTGGGACCAAGGTGTACCTGGGAGTACCGGAGGTACCTGGGAGTCTCAGAGGTGAACCAGAGTGTCAGAGGAGTACCTGGGAGGTCAGAGGTACCTGGGAGCACGGAGGTGTACCTGGGAGTATCGGAGGTGCCTGGGCGATGTCAGAGGTGTACCTGGGAGTGTCAGAGGTGTACCTGAAAGTGTCAGAGTTGTACCTGGGAGTATCAGTAGGTGTATCTGGGAGTGTCGGACGTGTACCCAGAGTGTCAGAGGTGTCAGGAATGCCAGTGAGCACGGGAGGTCAGAAGTGTACCTGGAGGTCAGAGGTGTACCTGGGAGCATCGGAGGTCTGGGAGTATCGGAGGTGCACTCGGAGTGTCAGAGGTGTACCTGGGAGCATCAGAGGTGTACCTGGGAGGCCAGGAGGTGCACTTGGAGTGCCAGAGGTGTACCTGGGAGTATCAGAGGTGTACCTGGGAGTATCGGAGGTGTACCTGGGAATGTCAGAGGTGTACCTGAAAGTGTCAGAGTTTGACCTGGGAGTGTCAGTAGGTGTATCTGGGAGTGTCGGACGTGGTACCTAGGAGTGTCAGAGGTGTACCAGGAATGCCAGTGGAGTACCTGGGAGGTCAGAGGTGTACCTGGAGGTCAGAGGTGTACCTGGGAGCATCGGAGGTGTACCTGGGAGTCATAGGTGATACTTGGGAGTGGAGGTGTACCTGGGAGTGTCACCGGTGTACCTGGGAGTGTCTGAGGTGTACCTGGGAGTGTCAGAGGTGTGCCTAGTGTCAGGTGCACTTGGGAGTGTAGTGGTGCACCTTGCAGTGTCTGAGGTGTACCTGGGAGTGTCTGAGGTGCACCTGGCAGTGTCTGAGAGGTACCTGGCAGTGTCTGAGGTGTAACTGGCAGTGTCACGGTGTACCTGGGAGAGTCAGAGGTGTTCCTGGGAGTGTCAGAGATGTACCTGGGAGTGTCAGAGGTGTATCTGGAGTGTCGGACGTGCACCTGGGAGTGTCAGAAGAGCACCAGGAATGTCAGTGGAGTACCTGGGATTGAGAGGTGTACCTGGCAGTGTCTGGAGGTGTAACTGGCAGAGCTGGGGCGTGTACCTGGGAGAGTCAGAGGAGTTCCTGGGATGTCAGTGATGTACCTGGGAGGTTGGGGCAGTACCTGGGAGGCAGCAGACGGTACCTGGGAGTGTCAGAGGTGCTCAGTGTGTCAGAGGTGTACCTGGGAGTGTCAGAGGTGTACCTGGGAGCATCAGAGGTGTACCTGGGAGGAGAGGTACCGGAATGTCAGAGGTGAACCAGGAGTGTCAGAGAGCACCTGGGAGTGTCAGAGGTACCTGGGAGTATCACAGGTGTACCTGGGAGTATCGGGAGGCACCGGAGTGTCAGAGGTACCTGGGAGCATCAGAGGTGTACCTGGGAGGCCAGAGGTGTACTTGGGAGTGTCAGGGTGTAACTGGGAGTCTCGGAGGTAACTGGGAATGTCAGAGGTACCAGGGAGTGTCAGTGAGTACCTGGGAGTTCTCAAAGGTGTACCTGGGAGTATCAGAGGTGTACCAGGATGGAGGTGTACCTGGGAATATCGGAGGTGTACCTATGAGTGTCAGAGGTGTACCTGGGAGCGTCGGAGGTGTACCTGGGAGTGTCACAGGAGTACCTGGGATTGTCAGAGGTGTACCTGGCAGTGTCAGAGGTGTACCTTGGAGTGTCAGAGGTGTACCTGGGAGGCCAGAGGTGCATATGGGAGTGTCGGAGGTGTACCTGGGAGTGGGAGAAGTGTACCTGGGAGAGTCGGAGGTACCTGAATATCGGAGGTGTACCAGGAGTGTCAGAGGGTACCTGGGAGTGTCAGAGGTGTATCTGGAAGTGTCGGACGTGTACCTGGGAGTGTCAGAGCTGTACCAGGAATGTCAATTGAGTACCTGGGAGTGTCAGAGGTGTACCTGGGAGTGTCTGGTGTGTACCTGAGAGTATCTGGGTGTACCTGGGAGTGTCTGAGGTGTCCCTGGGAGTGTCAGAGGTTTACCTGGGAGTGTCAGAGGTGTATCTGGAAGTGTCGACGGGTACCTGGGAGGTCAGAGCTGTACCAGAATGTCAGTGAGTACCTGGGGGTGCTCAGAGGTACTTGGGAGTGTCAGAGGTGTACCTGGGAGTGTCAGAGGTGTACCTGGAGAGGTCAGAGGTGTACCAGGGAGGTCAGAGGTGTACCTGGGAGTGTCGGAGGTGTACCTGGGAGTGTCTGGGGTGTACGTGAGAGTATCTGGGTGGACCTGGGAGGCAAGCAGCGGTGTACCTGGGAGTGTCTGAGGTGTACCTGGGAGTGTCAGAGAGGTGCCTAGGAGTGTCAGAGGTGTACCTGGGAGGCCACTGAACCTGGGAGGTCAGAGGTGTACCTGGGAGTGTCAGAGGTGTACCGGGAGAGTCAGAGAGGTGTACCTGGGAGTGCCAGAGATGTACCTGGGAGTGTCAGAGGTATCTGTGAGTGTCGGACGGTATCTGGGAGTGTCAGAAGTGTACCAGGGAATGTCAGTGAGCCTGGGATTGTCAGAGGTGTACCTGGCAGTGT
The DNA here is from genome assembly GCF_018991925.1 of Homarus americanus. Classification (NCBI taxonomy): domain Eukaryota; kingdom Metazoa; phylum Arthropoda; class Malacostraca; order Decapoda; family Nephropidae; genus Homarus; species Homarus americanus. Next base: position 4,650 of record NW_024733736.1, read on the forward strand.
CTAGAGGTACCTGGGAGTGTCAGAGGAGTACCAAGGAATGTCAGAGGTGCTCAGGAGTGTTGGGAGGTACCTGGGAGTGTCTGAGGTCTACCTGGCAGTGCCTGAGGTGTACCTGGCAGTGCCTGAGGTGTAACTGGCAGTGCTGAAGGTGTACGTGGGAGTGTTGGGGCGCACCTGGGAGAGTCAGAGGTGTATCAGGAATGACAGAGGAGTACCTAAGAGATGTACCTGGAGTGTCAGAGGTGTACCTGGGAGTCAGAGGTATCTGGAAGTGTCGGACGTGTACCGAGTGCCAGAGCTGTACCAGGGAATGTCAGCAGAGTACCTGGGAGTGTCAGAGGTGTACCTGGGAATGTCAGAGGTGTACCTGGGAGTATCAGAGGCACACGTGGGAGTGCAGAGGTGTACCTGGGAGGTCAGGGTGGTACCTGGGAGTGTCAGAGGTACCTGGGAGTGACAGAGGTGTACCTGGAGCAGTCGGGAGGTGTATCTGGGAGTGTGAGAAGGTACCTGGGAGTGTCGGCGGTGTACCTGGGAGGTCGGAGGCGTACCTGGGAGTGTGAGAGGTGTACCGAGTGTCAGAGGTACCAGGGAATGTTAGTGAGCACCTGGGAGGTCAAAAGTGTACCTGGGAGGTCAGAGGTGTACCTGGGAGTCAGAGGTGTACCTGGGAGTGTCAAAGGTGTACCTGGGAATGTCAGAGGTGTACCAGGGAGTGTCAGGGTGAGTACCTGGGAGTCTCAAAGGTGTACCTGGAGTATCAGAGGTGTACCAGGGAATATCGGAGGTGTACCTGGGAATATCGGAGGTGTACCCAAGGAGGTCAGAGGTGTACCTGGGAGTGTCGGAGGTGTACCTGGGAGTGTCAGCAGGAGTACCTGGGATTGAGAGGTGTACCTGGCAGTGTCTGGAGGTGTACCTGGGAGTGTCAGAGA
>NW_024733737.1:0-14353 GCF_018991925.1 Homarus americanus
TTGTTATACTCGATGAGGGGCCTTTGTTATACTTGACAAGGGGCCTTTGTTACACTTGACCAGGGGCCTTTGTTATACTCGATGAAAAAACTTTGTTATGCTCGACCAGGGGACTTTGTTATACTCCACCAGGGACTTTGTTATAGTCGATCAGGGGATATGTTATACTCGATCAGGGGACTTTGTTATACTCGGTTCAGGGGACTTTGTTATACTCGTCTAGTGGGCTTTGTTATACTAGGATCAGGGGACTTCGTTATACTCGAACAGGGGACTTTGTCTTACTCGATCAAGGCCCTTTGTTATACTCGACCAGGGGACTTTGTTGTAATCGATCAGGGGACTTTGTTATGCTCGATCTGGGGACTTTGTTATACTGGGCCAGGAGACTTTGTTATACTCGATCAGGGGACTTTGTTATACAAGCTTAGGAGGCTTTCTTATACTCGATCAGGGGACTTTCTTATACTTGAACAAGGGGCTTTGTTATACTCGATCAGGGGACTTTGTTATACTCGATCAGGAGGCTTTGTTATACTTGATCAGGGGACTTTGCTATACTCGACCACGGGACTTTGGTATACTCGATCAGGAGACTTTGTTATACTCGACCAGAGGACTATTTTATACTTGACCAATGGACTTTGTTGTACTCGATGAGGGGCCATTGTTATACTCGATCAGGGGACTTTCATATACTCGCGCAGGGGGCTTTGTTATACTCGATCAGGGGACTTTGTTATACTCGATCAGGAGGCTTTGTTATACTCGATCAGGGGACTTTGGTATACTCGATCAGGAGACTTTGTTATACTCGACTAGGGGACTTTTTTATACTTGACTAATGGACTTTGTTGTTCTCGATGAGGGGCCATTGTTATACTCGATCAGGGGACAAATTTATACTCGACCAGAGTACTTTGTTATACTCGATCAAGGGGATATGTTATACCCGATCAGGGGACTTTGTTATACTCAATTAGAGGACTTTGTTATACTCGATCAGGGGACTTTGTTTTACTCGATTAGGTGCCTTTGTTATACTCGATGAGGGGGCTTTCTTATACTCGACCAGTGGACTTTGTTATACTCGATAAGGGAACTTTGTTATACTCGACCAGGGGACTTTTCTATAATTAATCAGGGGACTTGTCATACTCGATCAGTGGACTTTCCTATATTTGATATTGGACTTTGCTTTATACTCAATGAGGGCTTTGTTATACTCGATGAGGGCCTTTGTTATACTTTCGATCAAGGGACTTTGTTACTCGAAGCAAGGGGACTTTTATACTCGACCAGAGGACTTTTGTTATACTAATAGGACAATACCGGCCAGGACTTTGTTATACTGTGTTATACTCCATCATGGGGACTTTGTTATACTGGACCAGGGGACTTTGTTATACTCGATCAGGGGACTTTGTTATTCTCGATCAGGGGACTTTGTTATACTCGTCCATGGGGCATTGTTATACTCGATCAGGGGACTTTGTTATACTCGATCAGGGTACTTTGTCTTACTCGATCAGGGCCCTTTGCTATACTCGACCAGGGGACATTGTTATACACGACCATGGGACTTTGTTATTCTCGATTAGGCGGCTTTGTTATTTTCAATCAGGGGACTTTGTTATACTCGATGAGGGGACTTTGTTATACTCGATTAGGGGACTTTGATATACTAGATGAGGGACTTTGTTATACTCGATTAGGGGCCTTTTTAGACTCGATCACGGACCTTTGTTATACTCAATCAGGGGACTTTGTTATACTCGATCAGGAGACTTTCTTATACTCGAGCAGTGGGCTTTGTTATACTCGATCAGGGGACTTTGTTATACTCGATCAGGAGGCTTTGTTATACTCGATCATGGGACTTTGCTATACTCGACCAGGGGACTTTGTTATACTCGATCAGGGGAATTTGTTATACTCGACCACGGGACTTTTTTATACTTGACCAATGGACTTTGTTATACTCGATGAGGGGCCTTTGTTATACTTGACCAGGGGCCTTTGTTACACTTGACCAGGGGCCTTTGTTATACTCGATTAAAAAACCTTGTTATACTCGACCAGGGGACTTTGTTATACTTCACCAGGGACTTTGTTATAGTCGATCAGGGGATATGTTATACTCGATCAGGGGACTTTGTTATACTCGGTTCAGAGGAAATTGTTATACTCGTCTAGTGGGCTTTGTTATACTAGGATCAGGGGACTTCATTATACTCGAACAGGGGACTTTGTCTTACTCGATAAGGGCCCTTTGTTATACTCGACCAGGGGACTTTGTTGTAATCGATCAGGGGACTTTGTTATGCTCGATCTGGAGACTTTGTTATCCTGGGCCAGGAGACTTTGTTATACTCGATCAGGGGACTTTGTTATACTCGCTCAGGAGGCTTTGTTATACTCGATCAGGGGACTTTCTTATACTCGAGGAGGGGGCTTTGTTATACTCGATCAGGGGACTTGTTATACTCGATCAGGAGACTTTGTTATACTCGACCAGGGGACTATTTTATACTTGACCAATGGACTTTGTTGTACTCGATGAGGGGCCATTGTTATACTCGATCAGGGGACTTTTTTATACTCGACCAGACTACTTTGTTATACTCGATCAAGGGGATATGTTATACCCGATCAGGGGACTTTGTTATACTCAATCAGGAGACTATGTTTTACTCGATTAGGGGCCTTTGTTATACTCGATGAGGGGGCTTTTTTATACTCGACCAGGGGACTTTGTTATACTCGATCAGGAAACTTTGTTGTACTCGACCAGGGGACTTTTTTATAATTAATCAGGGGACTTTGTCATACTCGATCAGTGGACTTTCCTATATTTGACCAATGGACTTTGCTATACTCAATGAGGGGCTTTTGTTATACTCGATGAGGGGCCTTTGTTATACTCGATCAGGGGACTTTGTTATACTCGAGCAGGGGACTTTGTTATACTCGATCAGGGGACTTTTTTATACTCGACCAGAGGACTTTGTTATACTAATATCAGGGGACTTTGTTATTCTCGACCAGGGGATTTTGTTATACTCGATCAGGAAACTTTGTTGTACTCGACCAGGGGACTTTTTTATAATTAATCAGGGGACTTTGTCATACTCGATCAGTGGACTTTCCTATATTTGACCAATGGACTTTGCTATACTCAATGAGGGGCTTTTGTTATACTCGATCAGGGGCCTTTGTTATACTCGATCATGGGACTTTGCTATACTCGACCAGGGGACTTTGTTATGCTCGATCAGGGGAATTTGTTATACTCGACCACGGGACTTTTTTATACTTGACCAATGGACTTTGTTATACTCGATGAGGGGCCTTTGTTATACTTGACCAGGGGCCTTTGTTATACTCGATTAGAAAGCTTTGTTATACTCGAGCAAGGGACTTTTTTATACTCCACTTGGGACTTTGTTATACTCGATCAGGGGATATGTTTTACTCGATCAGGGGACTTTGTTATACTCGGTTCAGAGGACTTTGTTATACTCGTCTAGCGGGCATTGTTATACTAGGATCAGGGGACTTTGTTAGACTCGATCAGGGGACTTTGTCTTACTTGATCAGGGCCCTTTGTTATACTCGACCAGGGGACTTTTTTGTAATCGATCAGGGGACTTTGTTATGCTCGATCTGGGGTCTTTGTTACACTGGGCCAGGAGACGTTGTTATACTCGAACAGGGATTATGTTATACTCGATCAGGGGACTTTGTTAAACTGGACCCGGGGACTTTGTTATACTCGATCAGTGGACTTTGTTATACTCGATCAGGGGACTTTGTTATTCTCGACCAGGGGACTGTGTTATACTCGACCAGAGGCCTTTGTTATACTCGGTCAGGGGACTTTCTTATAATCGATCAGGGGACTTTGTTATGCTCGATCTAGGGACTTTGTTATACGTCGCCTGGAGACTTTGTTATAATCGATCAGGGGATGTGTTATACTCGATCAGGGGACTTTGTTATACTGGACCAGGGAACTTTGTTATACTCGATCAGGGGACTTTGTTATACTCGATCAGGGAACTTTGTTATACTCGTCCAGGGGGCTTTGTTTACTAGGATCAGGGGAATTTGTTATTCTCGACCAGGGGACTTTGTTATACTCGACCAGAGGCCTTTGTTATACTCGGTCAGGGACTATGTTTTAATCGATCAGGTAACTTTGTTATGCTCGATATGGGGACTTTGTTATACTGGGCCAGGGGACTTTTTTATACTCGATCAGCGGACTTTGTTAAACTCGATCAGGGGACTTTTGTTATACTCGATGAGGGACTTTGTTATACTCGACCAGGGGCCTTTGTTATAGTCGATCACCACACTTTGTTATACTCTATAAGGGGACTTTCTTGTACTCGATAAGGGGAATTTGTTATACTCGATAAGGGGACTTTGTTAGACTCGAAAAGGGGACTTTGTTATACTCGACCAGGGGACTTTGTTATACTCGATTAGGCGGCTTTTTTATACTCGATCAGGGGCGTTTGTTATACTAGATCAGAGGAATTTGTTATACTCGATAAGGGGACTTTGTTATACTCGACCAGGGGACTTTTCTATAATTAATCAGGGGACTTGTCATACTCGATCAGTGGACTTTCCTATATTTGACCATTGGACTTTGCTATACTCAATGAGGGGCTTTTGTTATACTCGATGAGGGGCCTTTGTTATACTCGATCAAGGGACTTTGTTATACTCGAGCAGGGGACTTTTTATACTCGACCAGAGGACTTTGTTATACTAATATCAGGGGACTTTGCTATTCTCGGCCAGGGGACTTTGTTATACTGTGTTATACTCCATCATGGGGACTTTGTTATACTGGACCAGGGGACTTTGTTATACTCGATCAGGGGACTTTGTTATTCTCGATCAGGGGACTTTGTTATACTCGTCCATGGGGCATTGTTATACTCGATCAGGGGACTTTGTTATACTCGATCAGGGTACTTTGTCTTACTCGATCAGGGCCCTTTGCTATACTCGACCAGGGGACATTGTTATACACGACCATGGGACTTTGTTATTCTCGATTAGGCGGCTTTGTTATTTTCAATCAGGGGACTTTGTTATACTCGATGAGGGGACTTTGTTATACTCGATTAGGGGACTTTGATATACTAGATGAGGGACTTTGTTATACTCGATTAGGGGCCTTTTTAGACTCGATCACGGACCTTTGTTATACTCAATCAGGGGACTTTGTTATACTCGATCAGGAGACTTTCTTATACTCGAGCAGTGGGCTTTGTTATACTCGATCAGGGGACTTTGTTATACTCGATCAGGAGGCTTTGTTATACTCGATCATGGGACTTTGCTATACTCGACCAGGGGACTTTGTTATACTCGATCAGGGGAATTTGTTATACTGGACCACGGGACTTTTTTATACTTGACCAATGAGCTTTGTTATACGCGATGAGGGGCCTTTGTTATACTTGACCAGGGGCCTTTGTTACACTTGACCAGGGGCCTTTGTTATACTCGATGAAAAAACTTTGTTATACTCGACCAGGGGACTTTGTTATATTCCACCAGGGACTTTGTTATAGTCGATCAGGGAATATGTTATACTCGATCAGGGGACTTTGTTATACTCGGTTCAGGGGACTTTGTTATACTCGTCTAGTGGGCTTTGTTATACTAGGATCAGGGGACTTCGTTATACTCGAACAGGGGACTTTGTCTTACTCGATCAGGGCCCTTTGTTATACTCGACCACGGGAATTTGTTGTAATCGATCAGGGGACTTTGTTATGCTCGATCTGGGGACTTTGTTATACTGGGCCAGGAGACTTTGTTATACTCGATCAGGGGACTTTGTTATACTCGCTTAGGAGGCTTTCTTATACTCGATCAGGGGACTTTCTTATACTCGAGCAAGGGTCTTTGTTATACTCGATCAGGGGACTTTGTTATACTCGATCAGGAGGCTTTGTTATACTCGATCAGGGAACTTTGCTATACTCGACCACGCGACTTTGGTATGCTCGATCAGGAGACTTTGTTATACTCGACCAGAGGACTATTTTATACTTGACCAATGGACTTTGTTGTACTCGATGAGGGGCCATTGTTATACTCGATCAGGGGACTTTTTTATACTTGACCAGAGTACTTTGTTATACTCGATTAAGGGGATTTGTTATACCCGATCAGGGGACTTTGTTATACTCAACAAGAGGACTTTGTTATACTCGATCAGGGGACTTTGTTATACTCGACTAGGGGACTAAACACATATGACTAATGGACTTTGTTGTTTCTCGATGAGGGGCCCATTGTTATACTCGATCAGGGGACAAATTTATACTCGACCAAGAGTGCTGTTATACTCGAGAAGGCGACTTTGTTATACTCGATTAGGAGACTTTTTTATACTCGACCAGAGGACTTTGTTATACTCGATCAAGGGATATGTTATACTCGATCAGGGGACTTTGTTATACTCAACCACAGGACTTTGTTATACTCGATCAGGGGACTTTGTTTACTCAATCAGGGAACTTTGTTATACTTTCGCCAGGGACTTTTCTGTAATTAATCAGGGACTTGTCTCATACTCGATCAGTGGACTTTCTCCTATATTGACCATTGGACTTTACTTTATACTCAATGAGGGCTTTTGTTATACTCGATGAGGGGCCTTTGTTATACTCGATCAAGGGACTTTGTTATACTCGAGCAGGGGACTTTTTATACTCGACCAGAGGACTTTGTTATACTAATATCAGGGGACTTTGCTATTCTCGGCCAGGGGACTTTGTTATACTGTGTTATACTCCATCATGGGGACTTTGTTATACTGGACCAGGGGACTTTGTTATACTCTATCAGGGGACTTTGTTATTCTCGATCAGGGGACTTTGTTATACTCGTCCATGGGGCATTGTTATACTCGATCAGGGGACTTTGTTATACTCGATCAGGGTACTTTGTCTTACTCGATCAGGGCCCTTTGCTATACTCGACCAGGGGACATTGTTATACACGACCATGGGACTTTGTTATTCTCGATTAGGCGGCTTTGTTATTTTCAATCAGGGGACTTTGTTATACTCGATGAGGGGACTTTGTTATACTCGATTAGGGGACTTTGATATACTAGATGAGGGACTTTGTTATACTCGATTAGGGGCCTTTTTAGACTCGATCACGGACCTTTGTTATACTCAATCAGTGGACTTTGTTATACTCGATCAGGAGACTTTCTTATACTCGAGCAGTGGGCTTTGTTATACTCGATCAGGGGACTTTGTTATACTCGATCAGGAGGCTTTGTTATACTCGATCATGGGACTTTGCAATACTCGACCAGGGGACTTTGTTATACTCGATCAGGGGAATTTGTTATACTCGACCACGGGACTTTTTTATACTTGACCAATGGACTTTTTTATACTCGATGAGGGGCCTTTGTTATACTTGACCAGGGGCCTTTGTTACACTTGACCAGGGGCCTTTGTTACACTTGACCAGGGGCCTTTGTTATACTCGATTAAAAAACCTTGTTATACTCGACCAGGGGACTTTGTTATACTCCACCAGGGACTTTGTTATAGTCGATCAGGGGATATGTTATACTCGATCAGGGGACTTTGTTATACTCGGTTCAGGGGACTTTGTTATACTCGTCAAGTGGGCTTTGTTATACTAGGATCAGGGGACTTCGTTATACTCGAACAGGGGACTTTGTCTTACTCGATCAGGGCCCTTTGTTATACTCGACCAGGGGACTTTGTTGTAATCGATCAGGGGATTTTTTATGCTCGATCTGGGGACTTTGTTATACTGGGCCAGGAGACTTTGTTATACTCGATCAGGGGACTTTGTTATACTCGTTCAGGAGGCTTTGTTATACTCGATCAGGGGACTTTCGTATACTCGAGCAGGGGGCTTTGTTATACTCGATCAGGGGACTTTGTTATACTCGATCCGGAGGCTTTATTGTTATATACTCGATCAGGGGACTTTGCTATGCTCGACCACGGGACTTTGTATACTCGATCAGGAGACTTTGTTATACTCGACCAGAGGACTATTTTATATGACCAATGGACTGTTGTGTACTTGATGAGGGCCATTTATTATACTCGATGGGGACTTTACATATACTCGATCAGGGGAATTTGTTATACTCGATCAGGAGACTTTGTTATACTCGATCAGGGGACTTTGCTATACTCGACCAGGGGACTTTGGTATACTCGATCAGGAGACTTTGTTATACTCGACTAGGGACTATTTTATACTTGACTAATGGACTTTGTTGTTCTCGATGAGGGGCCATTGTTATACTCGATCAGGGGACAATTTTATACTCGACCAGAGTACTTTGTTATACTCGATTAAGGGGATTTGTTATACCCGATCAGGGGACTTTGTTATACTCAATAAGAGGACTTTGTTATACTCGATCAGGGGACTTTGTTATACTCAATCAGGAGACTTTGTTTTACTCGATTAGGTGCCTTTGTTATACTCGATGAGGGGGCTTTCTTATACTCGACCAGGGGACTTTGTTATACTCGATCAGGGAACTTTGTTATACTCGACCAGGGGACTTTTCTTTAATTAATCAGGGGACTTGTCATACTCGATCAGTGGACTTTCCTATATTTGACCATTGGACTTTGCTATACTCAATGAGGGGCTTTTGTTATACTCGATGAGGGGCCTTTGTTATACTAGATCAAGGGACTTAGTTATACTCGAGCAGGGGACTTTTTATACTCGACCAGAGGACTTTGTTATACTAATATCAGGGGACTTTGTTATTCTCGACCAGGGGACTTTGTTATACTGTGTTATACTCCATCATGGGGACTTTGTTATACTGGACCAGGGGACTTTGTTATACTCGATCAGGGGACTTTGTTATTCTCGATCAGGGGACTTTGTTATACTCGTCCATGGGGCTTTGTTATACTCGATCAGGGGAATTTGTTATACTCGATCAGGGTACTTTGTCTTACTCGATCAGGGCCCTTTGCTATACTCGACCAGGGGACATTGTTATACACGACCATGGGACTTTGTTATTCTCGATTAGGCGGCTATGTTATTTTCAATCAGGGGACTTTGTTATACTCGATGAGGGGCCTTTGTTATACTCGATTAGGAGACTTTGTTATACTAGATGAGGGACTTTGTTATACTCGATTAGGGGCCTTTTTAGACTCGATCACGGGCCTTTGTTATACTCAATCAGGGGACTTTCTTATACTCGATCAGGGGACTTTGTTATACTCGAGCAGAGGGCTTTGTTATACTCGATCAGGGGACTTTGTTATACTCGATCAGGAGGCTTTGTTATACTCGATCATGGGACTTTGCTATACTCGACCAGGGGACATTGTTATACTCGATCAGGGGAATTTGTTATACTCGACCACGGGACTTTTTTATACTTGACCAAAGGACTTTGTTATAGTCGATCAGGGAATATGTTATACTCGATCAGGGGACTTTGTTATACTCGGTTCAGGGGAAATTGTTATACTCATCTAGTGGGCTTTGTTATACTAGGATGAGGGGACTTCATTATACTCGAACAGGGGACTTTGTCTTACTCGATCAGGGCCCTTTGTTATACTCGACCAGGGGACTTTGTTGTAATCGATCAGGGGACGTTGTTATGCTCGATCTGGGGACTTTGTTAGCCTGGGCCAGGAGACTTTGTTATACTCGATCAGGGGACTTTGTTATACTCGCTCAGGAGGCTTTGTTATCCCTGACGTAATTATTATACCGAGGAGGGCCTTTGTACTCGATCAGGGGACTCTGTTATACTCGATCAGGAGACTTTGCTATACTATGACCAGGACCATTTTTATACTTGACCAATGGATTCTTGTTGGTACCTTTTGATGAGGGGGCCATTGTTATACTCGATCAGGGACTTTTTTATACTCGACCAGGAGTACTTTTTGCTATACTCGATCAAGGGGATATGTTATACCCGATCAGGGGACTTTGTTATACTCAATCAGGAGACTATGTTTTACTCGATTAGGGGCCTTTGTTATACTCGATGAGGGGGCTTTCTTATACTCGACCAGGGGACTTTGTTATACTCGATCAGGGAACTTTGTTGTACTCGACCAGGGGACTTTTTTATAATTAATCAGGGGACTTTGTCATACTCGATCAGTGGACTTTCCTATATTTAACCAATGGACTTTGCTATACTCAATGAGGGGCTTTTGTTATACTCGATGAGGGGCCTTTGTTATACTCGATCAGGGGACTTTGTTATACTCGAGCAGGGGACTTTGTTATACTCGATCAAGGGACTTTTTTATACTCGACCAGAGGACTTTGTTATACTAATATCAGGGGACTTTGTTATTCTCGACCAGGGGATTTTGTTATACTCGACCAGAGGCCTTTGTTATACTCGATCATGGGATTTGCTATACTCGACCAGGGGACTTTGTTATACTCGATCAGGGGAATTTGTTATACTCGACCACGGGACTTTTTTATACTTGAACCAATGGACTTTGTAATACTCGATGAGGGGCCTTTGTTATACTTGACCAGGGGCCTTTGTTATACTCGATTAGAAAGCTTTGTTATACTCGACCAAGGGACTTTTTTATACTCCACTTGGGACTTTGTTATACTCGATCAGGGGATATGTTTTACTCGATCAGGGGACTTTGTTATACTCGGTTCAGAGGACTTTGTTATACTCGTCTAGCGGGCATTGTTATACTAGGATCAGGGGACTTTGTTATACTCGATCAGGGGACTTTGTCTTACTTGATCAGGGCCCTTTGTTATACTCGACAAGGGGACTTTTTTGTAATCGATCAGGGGACTTTGTTATGCTCGATCTGGGGTCTTTGTTATACTGGGCCAGGAGACGTTGTTATACTCGAACAGGGATTATGTTATACTCGATCAGGGGACTTTGTTATACTGGACCCGGGGACTTTGTTATACTCGATCAGTGGACTTTGTTATACTCGATCAGGGGACTATGTTATTCTCGACCAGGGGACTTTGTTATACTCAACCAGAGGCCTTTGTTATACTCGCCGTGGCCTGCGTTATAATCGATCAGGGGATTCTTGTTGTTCTTTAAGAGGGGACTTCTATATATACCTACTCAGCCAAGGCGTTTCATCACCATACTTGTTATACCTCTATAAGGACTTTCTTGAAAATTGATATAAATTTGTTAGACTCCGAGGGACTTTGTTATACCAAACAGGGAATTTCGTTTATACTCGATGAGGCGCTTCGTTATACTCTGGATCAGGGCGTTTGTTATACTGTAATTCGGAAATTTTGCCGCCCGCCAGGGCCTTTTTCAGACTCGATCAGCCTTGTTACATGAGATCAGACTTGTTATACCGATCAGCCTATTATACTCGATCAGGGAACGTGCTATACTCGATGAGGAGGCTTTGTTATAATTTTGATGAGGGACTTTGCTATACCTTTGGACCAGGGATTTTATACTCTGACTGGTGACTTTGTTTATACTCGATGAGGGGCCTTTGTTATACTCGATCTGGGGACTTTGTTATACTCGAGCAGGGGACTTTGTTATACTCCATCAGGGGACTTTTTTATACTCGACCAGAAAACTTTGTTATACTCGATCAGGGGACTTTGTTATACTCGATCAGGAGGCTTTGTTATACTCGATCAGGGGACTTTGCTATACTCGACCAGGGGACTTTGGTATACTCGATCAGGAGATTTTGTTATACTCGACTAGGGGACTATTTTACACTTGACTAATGGACTGTGTTGTTCTCGATGAGGGGCTATTGTTATACTCGATCAGGGGACAATTTTATACTCGACCAGAGTACTTTGTTATACTCGATCAAGGGGATATGTTATAACCGATCAGGGGACTTTGTTATACTCAATAAGAGGACTTTGTTATACTCGATCAGGGGACTTTGTTATACTCAATCAGGAGACTTTGTTTTACTCGATTAGGTGCCTTTGTTATACTCGATGAGGGGGCTTTCTTATACTCGACCAGGGGACTTTGTTATACTCGATCAGGGAACTTTGTTATACTCGACCAGGGGACTTTTCTATAATTAATCAGGGGACTTGTCATACTCGATCAGTGGACTTTCCTATATTTGACCATTGGACATTGCTATACTCAATGAGGGGCTTTTGTTATACTCGATGACGGGCCTTTGTTATACTCGATCAAGGGACTTTGTTATACTCGAGCAGGGGACTTTTTATACTCGACCAGAGGACTTTGTTATACTAATATCAGGGGACTTTGTTATTCTAGACCAGGGGACTTTGTTATACTGTGTTATACTCCATCATGGGGACTTTGTTATACTGGACCAGGGGACTTTGTTATACTCGATCAGGGGACTTTGTTATTCTCGAATAGTGGACTTTGTTATACTCGTCCATGGGGCTTTGTTATACTCGATCAGGGGACTTTGTTATACTCGATCAGGGTACTTTGTCTTACTCGATCAGGGCCCTTTGCTATACTCGACCAGGGGACATTGTTATACACGACCATGGGACTTTGTTATTCTCGATTAGGCGGCTTTGTTATTTTCAATCAGGGGACTTTGTTATACTCGATGAGGCGCCTTTGTTATACTCGATTAGGGGACTTTGTTATACTAGATGAGGGACTTTGTTATACTCGATTAGGGGCCTTTTTAGACTCGATCACGGGCCTTTGTTATACTCAATCAGGGGACTTTGTTATACTGGATCAGGGGACTTTCTTATACTCGAGCAGAGGGCTTTGTTATACTCGATCAGGGGACTTTGTTATTCTCGATCAGGAGGCTTTGTTATACTCGATCATGGGACTTTGCTATACTCGACCAGGGGACATTGTTATACTCGATCAGGGGAATTTGTTATACTCGACCACGGGACTTTTTTATACTTGACCAATGGACTTTGTTATACTCGATGAGGGGCCTTTGTTATACTTGAGCAGGGGCCTTTGTTACACTTGACCAGGGGCCTTTGTTATACTCGATTAAAAAACCTTGTTATACTCGACCAGGGGACTTTGTTATACTCCACCAGGGACTTTGTTATAGTCGATCAGGGGTTATGTTATACTCGATCAGGGGACTTTGTTATACTCGGTTCAGGGGAAATTGTTATACTCGTCTAGTGGGCTTTGTTATACTAGGATCAGGGGACTTCATTATACTCGAACAGGGGACTTTGTCTTACTAGATCAGGGCCCTTTGTTATACTCGACCAGGGGACTTTCTTGTAATCGATCAGGGGACTTTGTTATGCTCGATCTGGGGACTTTGTTATCCTGGGCCAGGAGACTTTGTTATACTCGATCAGGGGACTTTGTTATACTCGCTCAGGAGGCTTTGTTATACTCGATCAGGGGACTTTCTTATACTCGAGGAGGGGGCTTTGTTATACTCGATCAGGGGACTTTGTTATACTCGATCAGGAGACTTTGTTGTACTCGACCAGGGGACTATTTTATACTTGACCAATGGACTTTGTTGTACTCGATGAGGGGCCATTGTTATACTCGATCAGGGGACTTTTTTATACTCGACCAGAGTACTTTGTTATACTCGATCAAGGGATATGTTATACCCGATCAGGGGACTTTGTTATACTCAATCAGGAGACTATGTTTTACTCGATTAGGGGCCTTTCTTATCCTCGATGAGGGGGCTTTCTTATACTCGACCAGGGGACTTTGTTATACTCGATCAGGGAACTTTGTTGTACTCGACCAGGGGACTTTTTTATAATTAATCAGGGGACTTTGTCATACTCGATCATTGGACTTTCCTATATTTGACCAATGGACTTTGCTATACTCAATGAGGGGCTTTTGTTATACTCGATGAGGGGCCTTTGTTATACTCGATCAGGGGACTTTGTTATACTCGAGCAGGGGACTTTGTTATACACGATCAGGGGACTTTTTTATACTCGACCAGAGGACTTTGTTATACTAATATCAGGGGACTTTGTTATTCTCGACCAGGGGATTTTGTTATACTCGACCAGAGGCCTTTGTTATACTCGATCATGGGACTTTGCTATACTCGACCAGGGGACTTTGTTATACTCGATCATGGGAATTTGTTATACTCGACCACGGGACTTTTTTATACTTGACCAATGGACTTTGTTATACTCGATGAGGGGCCTTTGTTATACTTGACCAGGGGCCTTTGTTATTCTCGATTAGAAAGCTTTGTTATACTCGACCAAGGGACTTTTTTATACTCCACTTGGGACTTTGTTATACTCGATCAGGGGATATGTTTTACTCGATCAGGGGACTTTGTTATAC
>NW_024733738.1:0-32500 GCF_018991925.1 Homarus americanus
AACCATGTAAGTTCCGAAAATGCTCTGGTAAAGTTGAAACTGCGCATCCAGAATCATGATGAAACTCAGCTCCCCCCACCTGTTATCTCTAACTATTTTCTGTTTCCCCTTCTTTCTTCTATTTACTCATCTTCCATCCTTTACTAATCCAAACAACATTAAAAAAAAGTAGGCTAAGAGAAAAAGTGGGGGGAGGAGGGAGCCGTACGATAACTGCAATCGTCCGGCTGGCTGACAGCATACAGCGACATCTGTTGACAGCGTAAACAAAATCGTTTGATGAAAAACGATTGTCCCGTTTCAGCTAAGCAGAACAGACAGATACATGCCTAGCGCTATAGTATCATAGATATGCCAGACGCTCCCCCGGCTTGACACAACCAATCTCCCTGCTTACCTACCAGCCCCCTTTCCCACTGACTTAGTAGAAGAATTTGAAGTCGCAAAACGTCTGGACAAACTGAAGTTAAAACGCTCCACCACCCTCATGAACTTACCAATGAAACTCTTCAAGGAGTTCTCCCAGAAGCTTGCTAAACCCCTCTGTTCCATCAGTCAAGCCAGATGCCCAGCTGACTGGAAGACTTCTTATGTGTCACCAGTGCCCAAGTCAACCAGCCCACAATCCTTAAATCAGCTACGACCCATTGCAATCACCCCAATACCCAGCTTAATCTGTGAAAGTTTTGTGTTTGACTGGGCTTATGCTGAAATTGCAGGAGCCGTAGATCCTCAGCAATTTGGCAATATGAAAACTTCCTCCACCACTCACTGTCTTGTCAGCTTTCTCGACTACATATACCGCCATCTGGAGAAACGAAAAAGTCTGTAGCTGTTGCCTTCATTGACTTCACTCAGGCATTCAACCTAGTCGACCACAATTTAATCATCAACAAAGCTATTGACCTCAGGTTTCGAAGATGTCTTATACCATGGCTTACAGACTTCCTTAGTAACCGACGTCAAGCTGTACGCTTCCGAGGGGCTGTCTCCACCTTTCAGTCACTCACCTGTGGCGTCCCCCAAGGCACCAAGATGCCCTAAGAGAAACCCCTGCTTGCTGGAAATATGTCGACGACTCCACCCTTGGGATCAGCGTCAACAATTCTGCTCCCGACTGCACCACCCTTCAGGATTTATTGAACAGTCTCCAAAACTGGGCCATCAACAACCACGTCACCATCAACCATACCAAGACCATGGTTATGCGCATCAACCTCTCCTCCGACGTTGTCCCTCCCCCTTCCATTACTTTAGGTCTCAACACACTCCTGGTTGTAAATTCCACGAAGCACCTCGGCGTCACCATAGACAACAAACTAAATTGGAAACCACATGTCACTAAAGTTGTCAAATCCTCCAGTTTCTGTCTCCACCTCCTACGCCGACTCAAGTCCCTCGGAGTTCCTGCACCCGAGCTCCTCAGTGTTTACTCAACATTCATACTTCCCAAGCTCACCTATGCCTCCCCTACCTGGTCTTCCGCCCTAAATGCCACACAACGTAAACACCTAGAAAAAGTGCAAAAGAGGGCATGCAAGATTATTCCCTCCCCTTCCTACTCCACATATCAAGAAGCGCTCAACACACTGACCCTCTCGGCTCTCATTAACCATCACCACGACCTCATCTGCAAATTTGGTGAGAAGCTTCTGCACCATCCTCTACAACGGCTCCTACTACCACCTGAGATCCCTTGCCCGAGAATTGCTGTTCGACACCACAACCGCATCCAGCCCATACGAGCACGAACTGATCGCTATAAGAACAGCCCAGTCCCAACCATTGTAAAAATTATCAATAACTTATAATCAACCAGTGGATTCACTCCCAGTCAGTATTACCTTTTTGCACTGTCACTGTTGAAATGCCACAGTTTTGGCACCAAGACCAGTTTTTTCTGACACCAGCTCTCGCAATTGCCAGTGCGGCTATCCGCAATGAACACTAGCACTCTCGCGCGATCGTCCGAACAATATTGACACGAAGTCCAGTCTTTTTGACATAGGTCCTCTACCTACCGCTCCATACGATGACACGATCCTTGGCAGCTCCCACGATGCTCCTATCCCACGTTTTGACTGTAATCGCTCATAGGAGCGATTTTGGTTTGTGCAGGACAATAAGACCCTTTTCGTTGATGCGATGAATATAATTCGATCAAAACCTGTTGAATACAATTCACATATAACAACTGCCGGTACATCAAGACACACAGTTTGAATAATATGATCAATATACAGTATATCATTACACTTATTAAAGTTATTTAAAGTTCTCAGAGGATTCAACAGTTCACAATCACACTCGCGTTTTTGGGTCTAGGGTTAGACCAACGAGAGCAAATATAATGTCCTGCAGGAAGATGTTGGCTGACGAGAATCAAAATGTTGCCTCTACAGTAGAAGGCGATAGTCTGCCCCTCAGGCAGCAACACATCTGCTACCAGCTCCATCTCGCTTAGTAAGCAATTCTGAGTTGTAAACAGTCTCTTCACTAACATGTGGCCGGCGCGCACAATTGTGCGTGGCGATAACATAATAGTTGAAGAGTTTTATGTTGTTGTTATCTTTCTCACCGTGACTGTTAATTAGTCAATTTCAGGGTCAATTTCTTGATATATATTACTTTGGTTAATTCACTCAGTCTTCCAGTTTATGTTGGTTGTATTATTCTTAAAGTTCTTACTGTTTGTCTGTTGTCCATTATTTCTTAAACTTGGATTGTGGCAGTTGTAATGGAGACCTATCATCCTATTTCCCACTCCTGACTCTTCTAAATTTTGACGGGTTTGGTCGTATTCTTTAGTTTGTCCATAATGATTAGTGTCCAAATGTGTTCTTCGTTGAGGGATTTTTCTTGATATGTCCACTTGTATATCCCTCCTTCACAGTTTTTAGCTATTGTCCCTCCTGTTGGTCTCGATGTTGGGATTCCATGTTTTGGTATAGAGCCTGATTACATGGGTATACAGCTGGGTAATATGGTGTAGTGGGTAATATGATGTGATATTATCAAACAAGTGCCTGATGAGTGGGAGAGAGCATGCATTAATATCAATCTACAAGGGGAAATGGTGTAAATAAGTTTAAGTATCCCTGCTAAGGTGTATGGTAGAATTATAACTGATTGTTGCAATTAATGAGACAGGGGAGATAATTAGATTGAAACAGTGCTATTCTCAATATGGCAGGGGAGGTGTTTATCAATTTTGCCTGGAACAGGAAAGTGCAAAAATGAGATGGGAAAGCAGCTATAACTATGCTTTGTGGATCTGGGGATGGTGTATGATAGTTGATAATATGGGTATATGGGAGATTGTGATGTTGTATGGCATAATCAGCCTTATATTAGGAGTGGTGAAAACACATTTCAGGACTGTAGACAGTATAGAAAGTGGGGCAATGACTGTTTCAGGCAGGGTTCTGCTGACACCTGCTGAAAGAGAGAATGTGTATTGAGTAAGTAATGAACATAATGGTCATGAATGGAAAACTGCATCTTCTGTATACTAATGGTAAATATCATACTGTAATAACAGACCTGGGGAATTTATGTATAACAAATTTGCTTTGATAAATGTGTGTTGGAGAAAATTAAATGAATATATGAGTAAGGTAATGGTAATCTCAATAATTGGAGGATATGACGAGGCTATGCACCTGAATGGAAACCGACTGGAACACATTGGTGCTCGAGATATTTAGGTGAACATTATACCTGTACACAAAAAAGTGGAAGAATTATTAAAAAAAATTCATAGACAAAGAAGGGGAAAAGGTAAATGGGGCATTGAGAGCTGTATGGAGAAACAAAAGATGTAAATGGATTTAATTGAGGGAATGTATGAAGCAATTGTTGTTACGAAACTTCTTAATGGGGGTGCAGCCTCAGTGTCTAATGCAGGGAATGTAGTAGTGTGGACACAGTTGCAAGGTGATGTTTGAGATCCATGCATGGCATCACATAATACGATAGAGTAAGAAGTGACCAGTCGGCAGTTAGCAGTACAGGGGAATGTAGGACAAAACAGAACCCTTAACCCTGAGGTGGTATGGCCATGTTATGAGAACAGAGGAATACCACATATGCCAGGAGTGACAGCAAAGAGAAGACTGAGAAAAAGATGGGTGGATGGGGTGACTGAAGGTTATATGATTTGATGTCGAGAAAGGGAATTAGTGCATGGATGACAAAGAAAGTTGGAGAAGAGTGTATAGAACAAGGCAACGACTTCTAGTATTGTGAGGGTGTCACATCATGTTTGAATGGATGCTCATGGTGCTGGTGTAGTTTGTGGTGTCATCTTCTCATGGTTTAAGCAGGAAAAACTAACAATAGTGAAAAAGGTGTGTAAAAGACACGGCGGGGTGGGATCTTTTCCCTTTGTCTTGCCACCTCACTCAGTGAGAGACATAATAATATTTGAAAACATTATTGTGAATATTTACATTATTTTTACAATTCTAGGTTTGGATGGAAGGCCACGAGGTCATGTGCAGCCACCAAGAACACGTGCCAAAATAAGTAACTATCACAATGCAGGGAAGGGAATGAGGGAAATTGCCCAGTTTATGGGCATTTCCATGGAGACGGTAAGTCGGTGGGTGAGGAAATATGAAGCAGAAGGTAATGTGGAAACCAGACCGAGACCTGGACGGCCACGTGTCACCACAGCTGAGGAGGATGAGCGACTTATACAGGAAGCAGGAAGAACCCCCCAAAAGACTGCCGTAATCTTAACGAGGGAGACAGAGCTGCGCTGTTACCCGACAACCACAAGGCGGCACACAAGGAAACATTAACAGAGACACACAAGTAATCCTGCCTGGGGTTTGCTCAGGATTATGAGGATGCTGGGGTTGAATTTCGGAGGACAGCCATATTCACTGATGAGAAGAATTTTTCATCCGTGTCTGCTTTCGACCGCCAATGCTGGCGGCATAGAAACACAAGATTCGAAAGCAGCAACATCATAGAAAGGCCAAGAAGTGGCCGGGTGACTGTGTCCTTTCACGGGTGGATGTGGTGGGGTGGTCCAGTGCTAGCTAGTGGCATCCCGGAGTTTCAACCCTTCTACTTGGTGCAAGACAGGTCACCAATACACAACAGCCGGGCAGTCATGGGGTGGTCTTGCTGCCCACCCAGAGATTATTTTATTAGACTGGCCGTCCAAAGGTTGTGACTGCAATTGCATCGAAAACTTGTGGGGGTTTATAGTTCAGGAGTGGGAGGTGGAGGAGAAGACAAAGAGGGGCGGTGACGAGGAAAGTCACAGAGGTGCGGGAGGGAATCATGAGAATGCCAACTTATGCCAAGGCGTTTGCAGGGCGTAATTGAAGCTCAGGGTGGGTCAACAAAATACTAGGTAGTTAGCATTGGGTAATGTTTTGAAGGATTATATAATGTTATTTGTTGGGTGTGTTCGTTTTTATATGATACCTCTGGTATCACATTCTAAAATAACATTATTATCAAACGGTACTCAAATAATACCACGTAAAATATGAAATAGTTGATTCGGTCTAGTTATATAAAGACCGTATCTACTATTTCAGATTCCATATATATATATATATATATATATATATATATATATATATATATATATATATATATATATATATATATATATATATATAACCACAAGGAAAGAAAAACACTAAGTTCAAGCGCTGTGTAATTACATTCAGTGTAGTACAGACTAAGAAAGTACAAAACAAGGTGTATATATACAGAGTAAGGTGAGATCAGGTCCACAACTGGCCAGATCAGGTAATGACCCTACTAATCTTAAAAAGTACAGCAACGGTCGGTGGGTCAAAGGTAAGACCCAAACTTCTCACCTGTTAAATTTTCTTAATTACAAAATTGTCCAGCTTGTACATGCCATTACTCAAATTCATGCTGACTGCTTCCGCATGCTTAATGAGACTAGATTCTATAATGTTCCTACTGTCAAATGAATAACAAGGTAATATTGAGGAGGCAAACTCCCAGTCAATGCAATGCTTATTATCCAACAAATGAACAAACAGAGCATTGATTCCTGGCCTGTCCTAACACTATATTTATGTTGATTAAGTCTAGTTACAAGATCTTAACTGTCTGGCCTAAGTAAAACATACATTCCTTGCAAGGAACTTATAAATGCAAACAATTGTTGTTGGAGTTCTGATTAACATTTGTTTAACAGTGCATGAGTTTCGAAATGCCACATTGACGTTCCAGGATTTTATTGTAAAGAATTTGAGAGAAATTTAGAAATGAATAACCGAAGAGACTTATGTCATCATGGGCTTGGATCAGTTCTATAAAAGATTTCTTAGTAATGTTAAGCATTTGTCTATGAAATATCTAAGGTATTAAGGTTTGAGCCAATATTATAGATATATTTATATTCCTCAACAATGAATTCCGGGTTGCAATCCCAAAGCACGTCATTGAAAATACTGACTGTTTGACTTATTATGGTGGAAGAAAAAATAATGTGTGAACACACATTAGTAGTTCTATAAATACTGAACTTAAAGGTGTAACCCATTCTGTATCAGACAGTCTAGGAATGGCACTTACAGTCATGCTCTAATTCCACAGTGAATTTGACCGAGGGGCTATTATCAAGCCAGTAGGAAAGCTTTTAGGTCCTCACACATGCCAGAGACATAATACATCATCTACATATCTAAACCAGACTGCTGAAGGTGATAAAACATTACTTAACAGTTTTTCAAAGAATCCATATAAGGTTCAATACAGGTGGATACCCATTGCTAAAATTTTTGAGCATAATATTCTCCATTAAATTCACAATACTTAATACATAGTTTGAGTTCGATGAAGCCATCTTTCGAGACGGGCAATGGAATATTATCCAGGGAATCTATGGAACTCCAGTTTGATGTAACATCACTCTACAAAGGTCCCAGTTGATGATTTACTGGTAGTCCCTAATAGAGGTTCACGCCACATAAGCTCGCTGAACAGGCTTTGTGTGAAATATAACAGAGTCTAAGACTGTTCTAGTATCCTGGTGGTCCAGTTACACCTCGTCACAGTCATGGGCCAACGTGGGGTCCGAACCTCAAGAAGAGGTGTTGATAGTATGTAGAAGTCCGCGTTTATTGGTAATGAAATATATATGATCCTCATATCCAGAATGACAAAACGTTACTCTGACCACCCACGGATACGGGTAGTCCCATTAGCATTAAACTTCTTTTCCAACCTTCCACGACTATATGTTGTGACTTCCATCCTCATGTCTGGCTGTGCCTTGACCCCAGCATGCCTTCCACCCTCCCCCACCTCAAACTAAAAAAAATTAGAGGTTCACGGTGCCATAAGCTCGTTGAACAGGCTTTGAAATATAACGGAGTCTAAGACCGTTCTAGTATCCTGGTGGTCCAGCGTTAGCGCTCCTAACAGCAACGGCTCAGGGCCGGGTTCAATCCCATGTTAATGTATATATATATATATATATATACACACAAAGAGGGTGAGATCAAGTCCACAATGGCCAGATATTAGGTAATGACCCTACTAATCTTCAAAAAGCACAAATCAATTACTTTGCAACATTCAATATACAAACGTAAACATGAGATTTCTTAACATTTGAATGGATGATAGAGAAAACGACGTCAAAAGAGTAATGAAACGACAAGACAGAAAATGGACGCCAAAGTAGGACCGAAATAAGCTATAACTGTATGGATATGTAAATGCAAGATATGTAACGAACCGCCTGGCATAAAGACTGTACCATTCATTGTACCATTTTATTCACATGTCTGTATTACTACATAATATTATAGCATGTCTGATATCTATAGCATATCCTAGTATGTTCACTTACTATGTCCTGATGTACTATATCTGTACCGCGCTGAATCAAGTAACTAGAACCTCATTTATTGTCCTAATATGTATCTAGCAACTCTCCTTGCCTTTCATGTGCTTCCCTCAGATAAACTGGCCTGTTTCACAGCTTACGGAAGTCCTTTTGCTTGTCCTATTTTTCTGCTTCACCTGTCGGTTATCCTGCCAAGTCTTGTACTACTTATTAGATATATCTACTGCCCGTGCCCTGGGTTTCCAGGGGCTTCTTGTCTAGGATTTCCATCCCACCACATGGCGCAGTTTGATGACTCCAACCACGACAGTTGACAAGTCTCATGAGCCGGCCTCGTCTGTTTCCCGCTCCTCCTCTGTTTCCTGCCCAGAAGATGTACTCTGGTGCCCTGGTTTAAAGTGCTTTGTGACCTTGTGAAGTGCAGTGCCTTTCATGTCTGTTGCTATGTTTCTGGGGCCTACAATTCACTTGAGGAAACCTTGCACTGTAGTTCAGAAGGCACCCTTAGCGCCATCACTCCTTCACGCCAACCCGCAAGCCTGCCCCTTAAACTGAAGGTCATCACCGACATCTCTCTGGCCGGTAGCAGAATACAGAGACCAGTATCTTTTAACCTTCTCTCACTTCTACAAATGTTACAATCAATATCTTTTACTTGCCGCCAGTTCCTGCACTTCAAGTACATTGACAAAAAACATAACGCCACCTTATTCTCCTTGTCTTTCCATGTAACCATACCAAACACGAGATGTCAATACGACGGTCCTGGGGAAATTTATATGAGGTTATGAGAAACTGAGCCTCACATAGTGGCGCCAAATTCAAGGATTGGAGCCAGGATATCATCGATTAATTCACTTCCTACAAGTTTCCCAAGAAGGCCAAAGAGCGTCAATTAGAGAATCTGACGTCAAGGAAGGTGTCCAAGACGGTCAGAGGAATCAACACCGTCTTCCAACTTCAACAACAACAACTCCAAGCTGATAACATGGAGATTCCTGGAACTAATGGGTGCTGGCAGCGAGGGCGGCCACCAGCTGCAACCAGATTCGCCAGCAGCCTCTTCATCTATCCTTCAGACAACACCTCACATCCTATCCCCTTGGTATGCCGCGATGCCTTCTCAGCCACCTGCTCCAGTCTCAACTCTAAATCATTTCTCCGTTATCCTCCATTGCCTGCAATCTCCAGGTACCCTGCAGCAAGTCTTCGATTCCCCAGCCCCCACCTCTTCAATCTGTTCACAACATATCAAAAGTATACTGTCAATGGCGACGTCGTTTCCGAAGACTTTGCTATTATAATCTGTTACTAACCCGAATGCCCCTCATAAACCAGCTCATCCAATTAAGATCGTGCATTTCCTCGATGTTCAACGCCTCCTGAAAATTTGCTGTTTAACCCCCGTAACTGTCAGTGACAGGTTTTAAACGCCCTTGCAGGCCATTTCCAAGGCCTCCGCCGTGGAAAACTTTGCGTCGTAGGGGAACTGCTATCCTGCAAACAAGCGTCTGAGGTCATTCTCAGACTTCACCGCGCAAACTTAAGGACCTATATAGCAGCCGAGGGTGGACCTATGTATGGGCGATCCTGTAACATGCTGAGATCCAGCTCAAGATGATCTTGCTGATAGGTGTGCACGTGACGAGGA
This sequence comes from Homarus americanus, assembly GCF_018991925.1. Taxonomy (NCBI): domain Eukaryota; kingdom Metazoa; phylum Arthropoda; class Malacostraca; order Decapoda; family Nephropidae; genus Homarus; species Homarus americanus. The sequence continues at coordinate 9,507 of NW_024733738.1, forward strand.
CCTCTTTGAAACTCCTCACCCTCGACGCCGCCTCTTCCCTCCCTGCCGACTTCGTCCTGTTGCCGGGTCGTATGAGGGGACCCTGAAGAAGCTGCCTCCAGCCCCCCTGTCACCTCATCGCCATCTCAAGTTCACGCCGTCTCCCTACCAAGAAGAATCCGCGCTTCAGATGCTGGTAGCGTCCTCTCAAGCCAGTCCACAGTCACCAGTTTCTTCTCCCGAATCCTGCAGAAACTGTCCAGCGCCAGCACCATGCGTCCAGAAAGTGCCCTCTGACTGATGATAAATGTCAGAAACTGCGGGTTTCAAGGCCATTGCTTCCCGCACACAACTCGATGTCCTGCCAACAAGGTCTCATGCTTTGCAACAAGCAGGAACCGCCCCTTCCAGAATGTTGCAGGTCTGAAAACCTCCATCTCCAGGTCAAAACGTCTTCACAATGACAGAACGTCCACACCACCGTCTACAAGAACAACAAAGAGATGCCGGCCAGTGGATGATGCCTCCCAGTGGCAGGTCCCCAAAGCCCACGTCAATGTTCAGAAGCTCTGTCTTCACGGTACCAACTCTTCCAACCTCCTGATGATACCTGACCGCAGCCTTGGACATCTTTTGATGATGGACCAACTTACACCTGGACGCCCTCAACATTCCCAGGAGATGGCCTGTCACCCACAGCCATTTCAGCGACGTGCTCACAGCGGACCGGGTCCCAGGCTCTCCACCTTTGGGTTTGCTTCAGAGCAACTTACTACAGCTCAGTCCCAAGTCTTGGGTGCTACAGTCCATGTCCGCCCAGGGGCTCAAACCCCTCTCTTGTCATGTGGCCCATTGTCAGGGCTTGGCATCGTCTCATCAAGTTCCCCAAAGACCCATCCTGGCCAGCACACCTCAGCAGGTGTGCAGAGATACCTGTTTCATGCCACTTGTGACCACACTTGCTGCCGCCGGGGAGTTCTTTCTTCGTCAGTTCAGCGACGTCCTTGTCTCAAGTCCGACCTCCAGAAAGGCGCTCAAGAAGATGATATAGGCCCCCGATGAGAATCCACCTCAAGCCTGCCAACGGCGCCTTTCATATCCACACGCAGGCCTCTCGCTTGCCCTGCAGGACAAGGTGAAGCGGAGCTCCCGATTCTCTGGTGCAGCAGGGATCATCGAACACGCCGGTGAGAGCCTCCAGTGGTGCCACCCCCACTATGGTCTTGCTTTTAAGCCTGTAAATTGACCGCATCTCCTGATGGATCTGGCCCATCTCTTCGCAGGTCCGTGCGCCCATCCTCGCCTCGGCCCATCAAGTAGTCCGCCAGCGTACCCCATCTGCAAGTTCACCACGGCGGATGCGCACTACGCCGTTACTACAGCAGAATCGACCTGGCAGAAGAAGATCGCCCACCACATTCATCACGCCCACGGCACGCCCGACACTGCGCGGACCGCATGGGCTTCGCAGCAGCAGGGGATGCGTACTGCCTCCCGTGGGATATAATCTACGAAGGGTGTCACCAACTGCATGAAGGTCGTAGATGACATCTGCTCTTCTAACCCGATGATCTCGGCCCGCCAGACCGGGTTCATCCTGATACTCCACAAATTCCTCGTGCCGCCCGACATCACCCTAGCAAAGATAAATTTGTGGTTTACGCCTCTTAGAGATTAACTACGCGGCTACAACATCTCGCCAGAGGGATCTCGGCCTTCTGATGTGGGGAGAGATTAGAGCCATCAGAGACTTCTCCAGCAGGCTACAGCCGACGCCCGGCTCGTTTAGCAAAACAATAAATCAGCTGGCCGGCTTCTCCCTAAAAATCTTCACATCAGCCCAACCTCGCCCCTCGCGAATTTTAAGCCTCTTTCCTCTGGACTCCTGACCACAACCTAGCGTTCAGGAAGGTCTTAAAGAAGGCGTTGCTGTCACCACCAGTCTTGGCACCCGCTTCGACCGTCCTTACGGTAGCGATCCTCAGACCGACGCCTCCCGTCTACTCCGGCCTCGGATATACCCTCCGGCAAGATCCACGGCCAGGGTAGACTGCGCTTAATTCAAAATGTAAGCAGGTTTTCGACGACCACGGAGACCGAATCGCCACCATCGAACTAGAATGCTGGCAGTCGCCTGGGCTGTGCGTACCGCTTTTACCTGTTCGGCCTTGGGCATTTCACCCCTGTATTGGACCGCCATCGCTCTTCCATCCTCAATCACTACCACGTTGGACGCCATCGAAAATCCTCGCCTCCAACGTCCTCCGAAGACACCCGCCCCTCGTACTTTACACAGCTGTGTGGCGCGCCGGGAAGCTTCTGGGCATACCCGACCTCCCGAGCCCTGTTAGTCGCCCCACTGAAGATAGAAGTCGACACAACCACCACAGCCGCGGCTCACGTTAGGTCTTTAGTGACACACACAGCCACTTCTCTTTGCGGCAAAGGCAGCGACGGCGCCCTCCGCCAGCGATAGGACTCTCAGGAGCTTCGCGCCGCCGCCGCTTTCAAGACCCGGCATACGTCCAACTCCTCGACTACGTCTCCGCTGGATTCCCCCACCAACGCTCTGACATTCACGCCTCCGCCTCCTTCTGGAAGCTAAGGGGATAGCCTCTATTTGGACGGAAACTGGTGTTGCTCTGCAACCCCAGAATCGTCGTTCCGCACTCCGCGGCGCATTATCGCCTCCACTGACAGCCACGGCGGCGTTGGAAGCCAGCCACCAGGCGCCGAAGCCCGTCGAGGCATACTGGCCTGATGGCAAACTTTCTCATTAAGAGTATGGTGGAAGCCTGCCAAGCCTTGCCAACGCCAGCCAACCAACATAAAACCGTGCCCTGGCAATGACCTCCCGAAAGCGGCCTTTGGTCCGTGTCCGCGACTCTTTAATGTGGCGGAAAAGTCTTTCCTGGTGGTGGCCGACAGGCTCTCTGGATGGCCGTGGTAGTTCCCTGTGGTCGGGACACCACCTCTTCCCAGAGGTCATCCGGATGTTTTTGTTGCTTCTTCCGAGAATCAGGTGCCTCTACGCCTCCAGACCGACAGTGGGCCCCGTTCAATAACCCACGAGTTCAAGAAACTTCACTTGGCGAACATGGCGTCTATCGTCACCTCCTCATTACCGCGGCGATAGCCCGCCAAAACGGCGGTAAGTCCGCAAATACCTCATCCTCAAGACAGCACCGGCCAGAGGACCTGTGGACGCGAGGAGTTCGACAGGGGCTTCACGGGAACTCCGTCTTTTACCCTGCGAGACGCTCTCCTGCCAGGTGTCGTATAGCCGCCCCCTTCGTAACCATGTGCCTGCCCACCCCCAGTCCTTCTTAGATGAATGGCAGATCAAGGCGGACGAGTGTGACCGCCGTGAGGCTGCCCGGATGGCCCAAGTGACAAGCCACTATGGCGCCCACGCCCGCCCCCTTCCCAGGTTGACCGTCGGCCAGCAAGTACGAATCCAGGACCCGACGTCACACCGCTGGGACAAGGTCGGGATCGTCATGGGCCGTGGCGAGTCTCGTTCGTACCAAGTCCGCCTCCCCAGTGGTCGTGTGTGGTGGCGAAACAGACGCCATCTCCGCCCAGTGCCATCCTCTAGTGACGAACCTTCCTCCCCGTCCCCTGTGTCCCCTTGCCCAGACCAGGAACGAAGGTCGTCAGTTGATCCTCCCATTGTCCCTCGCCGCTCCCGACGACTCGTGGAAAAAGAGTCCGTAGCCGCTCGAGATTGCACTACGAGCGTAAAGGGGGAGGGAGGTGTAGAGATATGTAAATACCAAGATATGTGAACACGCCTGACGCCAAGACTCTGTTACCATTCATTGTACCATTTATTCACATGTCTGTATTACTACATATTATTATAGCATGTCTGATATCTATGCTTATGTCTAATGCCTATGTTCACTTACTATGTCCTGATGTACTATGTCTGTACCGCGCTAGTCAAGTAACTAGAAGACCTCATTTATTGTCCTAATAATGTCTAGCAACTCTCCTTGCCTAGCTAGCTAACTTCCCTCAGATCGGCTTTGGCCTGGCTACGGCACGGAGTCCTTTTTGCTTGTCCCTGTTTTTCTGTACCTGTCGGTTATCCTGCCAAGTCTTGTACTACTTATTGAATATATCTACTGCTCGTGCCCTGGAGTTCAAGAACCTTGTCTAGGATTTCATCCCACCACAATAACTACCTGTTTTATACCTGTTTTATGGGCTTTTGAGTGTAATACGATTCATGTGATTGTAAGTTAACTAACATGTATGACTGTGGCAATTACACTCTAATGACATAACAGCAGGATCCTTGACTTCTGTTTTGATACATTTACACTGTCCTCTATAAATTTCCTTGTAACTACAGTAGATGGAAACTTCATGCAATTTACATAAATTCCTGGAAGACTTGTCGTCCTGATTTCCCATCTGTACGTGTCACGTTGACCTATTCTCGTCATGAGTGCTCATAGTCAATTTGAACAAAAACACAGCAAGAACTATGAATATTTCTCAGGTTTTGTGCCCAGTGTACAAATGTCTCGCTTATAGGTTCCACACGTCAACCAGCATGACGCCTGCAGAGATCCACCAACTGGGCCTGGACGAGGTGACACGCATCAGGGGTGAGATGGCCAAGGTAAGTCTCAGAGTCAATCAACCACACCTATCTCATTTTTATATCTATATGAATGATCAGAGTAAATAATAGTAACGAGGGTAAATTTTTACTTTCAGACAAGAGTCCCTAGGGGATGACCAATATGTTTTTCCAGTGTGTTTTGGTGTGTTTTAAACGAATCTGACCTTCATTTTTGGCGGAAATTGCTCGTTTTTTACCCCCCTCGCCCTCCCCATCGATAACGGGTGAGAGCCTGTGAAATCGGGATTTTGGATGGGGGAAATTACGAAAACGAGTCGTCTAACCTAACCAAACCTAACCTAACCCTTAGCCGGGGGCTCCGCCCCCGAACCCCCGGTAGGCTTAGCTTAAACTAACCAAACCTATCCTATTCATTTCGAACTAATATAAATGGGGTTCAAAAGACCCAAAATAATGAGATCTAAATGTTTTAGTAGTTTTAAACTTTGCGGGGCGCCATGTCCGAAAATACAATACGTTCGTTAGAAGTGAAAGGACCAGGGTCAACCTCTAAATTTACAAGTCAATTTACAGTGCGGGCATTCAACAGACGTGATTACGTAGGAATTGGATAGCTTGGACGTCTTTCTCGTAATAGTAGAGCGGATAATGGAAAAATCGTGCAAATGGTGATACAAGCATGAAATTTGGCAAGGATCATACCCTAGGGGCTACTTGTCAAATCTGCCTAATTGGCCATTTGGAAATCTAAGATGGCGGCCATTTTACAAGATGGCTGCCAAATTGACCTTCGGAAGGTGATTTTTTTTTTAGAAATTGATGAAGTTGGTCAATCTAAATGATCTTAGTGTCGATATATATGTTTTCAAGCATGTTCAGGTGATTTTTTTCTATTTCTCATACTCTCATATATATATATATATATATATATATATATATATATATATATATATATATATATATATATATATATATATATATATATATATATATATATATATATATATATATATATATATATATATATACAGTATATATGTCTTATTTATGACTGGTTTTATGTACTGGTTTTATGATTTTTTTCAACTAGGTGAGGGTAGCATGCCCTCACATGCAGAGCATGTGAGGTAGTGATTGTTGGGCACTACCAGGGCACATTGGTGACATCACTGCTGTGCAACCCAGCATGGGATTCAGTGTCAGCTAAGAAAAAGCATGTCATACTGCAACAGCCTAGTGTCCCAAATGCTGCTTAACCAACCCCAAATCAGTTAAGCAGCCGCACCTGAATTGACAGGATGTGCCAGCGCGGGAGAGCTGAGCCAAGGATAACGGGGTTTTAGTTATCTGGATGGTGTACAGATCGCACGGGACTAATGACACTGGATGAACGATCGAACTAGGTGTAGGGCAAAAGGCATGAACCTAGTTATATCCCATCCAAGAAAGTGCTCATGAGGGTGGTAAAAGGATAAACCCTCGGCCCTGAAGATCAAAAATAGTTATGGACACAAAATCTACCAACAAATCATTCCTCACTGACTGGGCAAAGTGCTGTCTTTGTCAATAGGATAAGAAGGAAGATCTTAAGTCTCCACATGCAAATACTGCCAAAAAAGGAGATGACGGTTACAAGAGCTTGGCAAGGAATATTCCTCTATTTCATTCAATCAATGCACTGCCAATCAAGCTTGACCCTGCAAGACTTGTTGAAGATGATGGAATAAAGGAGACCTTGAGGAGAAACAAGGCACAGTATCATGAGAGTTGCAGACTTCTGTTCAACAACACAAAGTTAAATAGAGCTCAGAAAAGGCGAACCTCTGCGGTTGCTACAGAGGAGAGCAGCAGTAGCAAGATACCACGAATGGTCAGAGACCCCAAAGCAACAGAATGCTTTCTATGTGAGGAGAAGCTTCGGGAGATGACATAAGACATGCAATGATAATGAAACTTAATAAAAGATTGAATGATTGTGCGAAGACACTTAGCGATGGAAAACTCCTCGCCAAACTAAGTGTAGGAGATGTTGTGGCACAAGAACTGAATTATCACCCTCGCTGCCTGGCAGACCTGTACAACCGAGAAAGAACACACCGAAATGCTCATGAGCAAGAAGAAGCACAAGAGCTTCATCCGAACAAGGACGCATACCCAACTGCTTTATCTAAACTGGTCACTTACATCACTCATAGGATAAGCTTCTAGTGAAGGTACTGAACCACCCATTTTTAGACTTGCTGACCTGGTCACACTCTACAGACAAAGACTTGAGCAGCTGCGTGTTGGAATGCCCGATGTTCATGCTACTCAACTGAAGGACCAGCTGCTTTTTCACATCCCCCAGCTGCAAGCTCATCACCAATTAAGAGATATCCTACTGGCCTTTGAGAAGGATGTTGGCTCAATCCTGGCACAAGCAAGCAAATACAGTAACGCGATCCATCTGGCCAAGGCTGCTGGGATGATACGACGGGACATACTTCAGCACAAGTCACACTTCAGCAGTACATTTCATGAAGGACGCATTGAACAGGCTGTTCCACCATCACTGCTTCAATTTGTATGCATGATCAAACATGGTGCAGATATCAAATCCCAATTCCAGCATGGCATATCGAAGTCTGACCTTGCTATGTCACAGCTCTTACAGTACAACTGCTTTGTCAACTACAAGGTAGGAACACAAATCCACAGACACTCCAAGGACCATGAGACACCTTTTGCTATCTACGTCGGCATGTCTGTGTTTGCTAAGACAAGAAAGAGGCAGCTCATTGACATGCTGCATGAAAATGGGGTCAGCATTTCATATGACAGAGTTCTACAATTATCAGCCCATCTAGGAGACCACAACCCCACTGCGACTACGGCCAAAACGTCCTTCCATGGGACCAGTGTGTCCACTGTCCATCTTCCAACATCCAAGCCCTGAGATGTCCTGTCACTTGGGGATGGATGCAGAAGGGAGAGGCATGGCAGATGCGTTGGACGACTCTTCCCCAGATTGCGACGTGCTATCAGGAGCTGACCAAATGTTCCTGGAAGAAAGACTGCAACCAGATATGAAATGCTTTCGCTCTGGACTTTCCTGCACAGCACTTTGCAGCTGCATATGTGAACAGCAGTAAATTCACAAAGATGTACTGTTAGGAGATGTCACAGGACATGCTAATAGTGAGTACTTTTTTTTTAGTAAATTCTTTTATGTTATTTTTTTTTTTTTACTAAAAGTGTTATTTTATGTGGATAAAAATGTTACAATGGACTTAAAACTATAAAACATCGTCTGAGCATGCTTGAAAACATAAATATCGACACCAAGATCACTCAGATTGACCAACTACATCAATTTCTATGAGAAAAATCATCTTTTGAAGGTCAATATGGCGGCCATCTTGAAAAATGACCGTAATCTTGGATTTTTAAATGGCCAATCAGGCAGACCATGCCAAATTTGGTGCTTGTATCACCATTTGCATGCTTCTCATGAAAAATTGCATTTAGCTGCCCCACTATAAGGCTCAGCAATAAACTTAAAATAATCGTAGGAGCACGATTCACATTCAACCTCTACCACGGTCATTGTCACACTGGTCATCGAAATTGAAATCCTTCAAATCCGTACCCTGGCTCCTCCCTTTGAAAAAATTCAATTTTGATTTGTCAAAAAAATTCGCATGATGACATCGATACATCATTGGTCACGACGGGAAGACGCCACGCATGCGTGATGTAAACACGCCCATAATTAGCTTGCTTTCACTCTTTCACGACAATAACATCTCACATAGATGAAGACTGAAAAGTACGTAAAATCAATTAAATTAAATTGTGTCGCTATTACCCATTTCCACCAGATATACTGTATATGGGATTCAAAGTGTTCAGAATAGTGAGATCTAAATGTTTCAATAGTTTATAACTTTGGGGCGCACTATGTCCAAAAGTAAAATAATACCGTAACGAGTAACAGTATATCATTGAATGCAGACTGTGAAAAAGTAATTGTCCAGACAAAGGCTCGAATCTGAATTATAACACTGCATTCCTTAGGTCTTAACCCATTAAAACAAGTGTATTCCTGGTTTGGCTTTTTTGGCTAGGTTTGTACCTTACGTAAAATGACTAATCTTAATCTGACAGATCGTTTCAGAGTTGGGCTACAACATGTCAGTGTCAGAGTTCTCAGAGATGGTAAGGAAAGACGCCCAGTTTCTCTATGACAACCCTGAGGCTTTGTTTAAAGATTTTGAGGACCTCGTGTACAACGTCATCCCCCTCAAACTTCCTGAAGTCTTCCTGAATATTCCTAAAGCGAAGTTGAAGTAAGAAAGAGTCCCAGGTGTGGTGAATAACATTGTCTTAGTGATGAGCATGTTGTGTGTTCAAAGGGTGGCCAGGTCTAGATATCGCATTGGAAGCGCTAGTGTCTGAGTTAATGTATTTGGCTTATGGAAAATTTCGAGATGTTTCAAGAGCCTTATTACATAGTCGTATCAAAAATCAATGCACTGTATATACTATAGTTATATCATTACACACACAGGGAGAATCCATGACTATTTGTTATATGTTGTACAGGATGGAGCGTTTGTCCTCACCTCATAGCACCACAGCTTTTTACTCTGTTGGAGCTTACGACGGGTCTCGCCCCGGCGTCTACTTCGTCAATACTTTCCACTGTGACAGTCAGTGAGTAACTTTACTGAGCAGCTATCTTTTTTTAAATATGACGTATTCCCTAAACCTTACAGCCTACAGTGAGTCATAGTAGTTAGGTTAGGTTAGGTTAGGTTAGGTTAGGTTAGTAGGGTGTGTCATAGGAGGGAAGATCAGCTAAAACTAATGGCCCATCACTTTTGTTGTAGATTTTAGTGTATATAAACAGAAAATAATTTCAGTTTCAATATTTTGCAACCTTTTGCTAGGTAAATTTTAGCGTGAAATTTATCGAAAATCTAACGTACAGCTGCATTAGTGCATTACAATTGAATAGAGAACATTGCTTTCTGACTTCATTCTTTAACAACCCAACTAACAATATTTTTTTCTGTTTCCGATTCTGATGCATTTATAAGTTGATAATATTTGCGATGGCTGCTTGTGTCAGGACGAGGAACCAAAAATCCAGCCATCTCAGTCACTATCTTGGGTCTGGGAGAGAGCTCCTGAAGTCGGAGTTGCTACATTGAGAGATGCTTTGAGATACGGTGTTTTAATCAGACAAATCAGTGAAAAGAACCAAAGAACTTACACAACAAAAGACATTGCCAGTGATATGACCAAAGCTGTCTTGGCACAGTACACTCTGGCTAACGCTCAGTTCAAGCCTCCAGTCATAACAAGTCAGAAGAAGATTAGTGAGAGACTGCTAGCCAGTTGGGAAAAAGGCAAGAGATATCTCTCTTGGGAGAGGAAAACTTGCAGTTAAGGACAGCTTTGCCAAGCAACTGGACCAGTTATTTGACATAATTACTTGGAAGTGCCCAATTGTTCTCTGTCCTGAGTGTGGATGCGATCGTGACTGTAAATCCGAGGCCCACATCTCCTGTATTTGCAAGCGTGAACTGAAGATTCCTGTGATCGAACTGGCATTTGTCAAAGCACAGAGAGAGAAGACTGGCAGTATAGGGGCTCTCATGATTTCTAGCCAAGATATTCCGGAGTCCAAGAGACAGGAGGCTGCCACAGAGAGGCAGAAGAGGAGAAGAGTTGCCGAGGAAACGAGACTTGAGAAGGCCCAGGGTGAGGTAAAAAAGGCCGATGATTGGAGTCAAGCTGATTCAGAGTTTAATTACTTCCCCATGGCTGATCCGAGTGCTGACCAGGAGAATGGTGACTTTGTCCCTAACCCAGAAAATAATGATCCCAAACCTTCCAGGCATAAGATTCGAAATAGGAAAGATATCCCGAGCATAGCTCTGGCCAGCATGCGACACCACACTGGTCTCAGAGAAACTGCAGAGATAGCAACAGCTGCCTGGATTAGCGGTGGTTTGATAACACCTGATGATGTTCACCTGGTGATAAATCATAACAAAGTAAGGAGAGCTCAGGAGAAACTTGTCAGTAACCTAGAAGAGGAGTTTGATAAGGGGATAAGAGAAAATGGAATCAATTGTTTGTTCTTTGATGGGAGAAGGGATGACACTAAAGTGTTCATTAAAGTTGGAGATTCTGACAAGTTGTTCCCTGCCATGGTGAAGGAGGAACACTACTCCTGCTGCAGTGAACCAGGAGGGAAGTATTTGTGGCATTTCACTCCAGAGAAAGATGACATCAGGAAACCAGCTGAGATAGTGGCAGATAACATTGTGAACTGGCTCAGAGAGAGGAACGTAGACCAGACCCTGCAGGCCATTGGAGGGGACAGCACCAACACGAACACAGGGTGGCAAGGGGGGTCATACAGTGGATAGAGCGGAAGATTGGGAGGAAGCTGGTCTGGATTGTTTGTGACCTCCACACCAACGAGTTGCCACTCAGACATCTGATCCAGGAGCTGGATGGCAAGACTCTTTCAAACAACAGATTGTCTGGTCCTCTTGGCAAGATGCTGGACTCTGCCACTGAGTTAGAAATAAATCCGAGCTTTGAAAAAATCACAGTTGGCCCTCCACTCGTTGAGCTTGCACATACTGTCGTTGACGACCTGAGTACTGACCAATACTATGGTTACATGATTTGCAGTGCCATCAAAACTGGGGTCATGCCTGATAGACTTGCTTACCTGCAGATAGGTCCAGTCTCACATTCTAGGTGGCTCACAACGGCTCTCAGGTTCTGCAGAATTTGGGTCGCTCATCATAAACTGAAAGGGAACCAGCTTCACAACCTGAGACTTATTGTCCAATTCATCGTGAGTGTCTACTTGCCAAATTGGTTCAACACCAAGGTCAAGTCATCGTTCTCCGAAGGTCCGAGGCATGTTCTCTTCCAGCTTGAGCTCCTGAGGAGTCAGCCAAGGAAGGTTGTTCAGATTGTGGAGCAGACTGTGAGGAAATCTTCCTGGTATGCTCATCCCGAGGCAGTTCTGCAGACAATGCTCTGCAGTAAGGATGAGGAGGAGAGAAGAGTGGCAGTCAAAAAGATCTTGGATATGAGACTTATGAGAGGATCTGGGCATGATGAATCAGTTGGTGACGATTCCTTCAGGGTCAGGAAGGCTCCTGAAGTCAATCTAGGTGTCAAGACCCTCACTGATCTCATAGATCTGGATAACATCCAGGCTGGCAGTGAGCCCCCTCTTACCTGCAGCCTCACCAATGTTCAAGTCAGAGCTTTCCTGGACAACCCCATGCATGTCCCTGCCTAGCCCGCGCACACCCAGAGTATAGAGCGTTGTGTACAGCAAGTGAGCGAGGCCAGCAGTCACGTGTACAGCCAGGAGAGGAGGGAAGGCTACATCCGAGCTCAGGTGGTCAGCAGGGAGGTGATGAGTAGAAACAGAAGCAAGAAAGACATGTTCTCTATGGTGTGCAGCAACACCGGGTTGTAGTAGTAAAACCGGTTTTTGTATTTGATGATTTTGTTTTCTAAAGGAATATTAAATTTAATAAATGTGTCAAGATCATTCGTTTCACTATTCTGGATCATTTTCATCCTAATACATTAACCTGATACATTTACTTTACTCTAAATAAGCTATTTAGTGGTGTTGGTAAAAGGGTGGGAATACTGAATTTTCATAAGATTTCAAGTTAAAATTTACCTAGCAAAAAATAAAAACTTTTCAAATCTGAAGATATCACATGATTCTGCACATAGAACTACATCATTAATACCATGGGCCGATTTTTCAAACTCAAAAAAAAAAATTCGCCTCCGTATGACACACCCTATTAGGTTAGGTTAGGTTAGGTTAGGTTAGGTTAGGTTAGGTCATTACATGAAATATGTTAATCTTGATAAAGAGATCCCCATACGAAATGAGGTAACCTTCGCATATTGCTAGAATGTCACCTACTTGCATTAGTATCTTTAACTCCTTGAAGTAGCATCAATAATAGTCAGAAAATATCCAACTCGTTTCGACTAAGACCAACTAAACTGTATATTCTACTTCTCAGACCGAAGTACGAGATGATGACCTTATCCCTGCACGAGGGAAATCCAGGTCATCACCTGCAGGGATCACACAGCATGGAGTCTCCTAAAATCCCCTTCTTCAGGAGAGTAATGGAGGACCGTAACTACTGGCAGGCACCTTCCAGGTTCCCCATAAATACAGCATACTTGGAGGGCTGGGGTCTATACGCAGAGAATCTTGGTTTTGATATGGACCTTTTCAAGAATCCTTATATCAGGCATATACAGTACTGAGAGACAACACTAAGTGTAGATGAGAAGAAATCGTTGAACACTTTTTGTTTGGTTAGGAATTTGAAACTGTGTAAGTAGATACACGTACTTTGTGTTATATGACTTTCAGGCAAGTCTTACGATAAATAATTGGTTCTGATATTTGTAAAGCCTGCCTTGGGCACCATTGCAATGGGTCCCTCTGACACCATTGTAATGGATACTCTCGGCACTACTGTATAAGTTACTTCACTGTCTATAAATTCAAGCCAATAATCCAATAAGTTCTTTAGATACAGTCCATCATTATTTTACATGTAACCTTTTACTTTTTCTAACTGCACTTATTATGTAACTGTGACAACATGTTTACCCAGTCTCAGAAGAATGCGGATCGAAACTTAGTCTTTAGTAATGGAACACAGGGAGAAGGAAAGTGAGAGTAAGAAAAGGATGGGAGGCGAAGGATGAGAGTCCGTACTGACTGTCCTTCGTGGTAAGGGATGTTTATGGGTTGTTGTTGGGGAAATTAGGGCAAGTAGATGTAGGATATATAAGTCATGTTAGGTTCTAACGGTTAGTGCAGACACAACTTCCATTACTAAAAACATAATAGGTGCATGTAGCACTGACCTAGAATTGCAATGTACTGAGTACACTGACAAAATTATGATATTAAGCACTGGGGACTTAGCACTGTATATACTCTGGGAAGAGAGTTATTCTAGTAGAAATGCGCACATACATCGATGAGAACATTTACTTGAATTGTTAAGATGGCACACTAGGAGACTTCATGCTCTACTACATGGGTCTCTTAAAGAGAAAACTTAATTTGAATTAAATTAAGGGAGAGACATGGGATTAAATATCGCCGGCACCAACACAATATACCGTGTTTAACTAAGGAGAGGACATATAAATACGTTAAGATCTCAGTCACCAATATAAAGATTACCATATCAGGGGATGGGGGTTGGAGGGCGGGTGTTAGGTATTATTGTACCTGGAAAATGATCACTTGTTCAGCAAGAGGGGAGAGGCGGGTTTACTTTAAGTACGCCATTACCATTGTAATGACTTGGGAAGAGGGAGAGGCCTGAATTTACTTTAAAGCTACTACCGCCACTGTAGAAGCATGGGTTTACTTGACTTGCCAGATGTAGTGACTAACCGGAGACGTGGATTTACGTTAACTACGTTTCCACCAATGGAATGACTAACAAAGAGAGGGTTTGAGTTTAGTTTAAACGCTGCCACTGATGTAATGAATGCTTTTGGCACCATTGCAATGGGTTCCTCTGACACCATTATAATGGATACCATTGGCACCATTATGAAGATATAATGAGAGTTATAGTAGGAGGGATTGCAAAGTAAGGAATTTGGTAGCGTGGCCCAATAGTTATATAACGGTTGATATGTTATGAGGGGAAATCTGCGAAACAACAATTCTAAGTATAGCTATTTATAAGTTAACTGAATGACATGGACACATTAATAGATGATTATATTGATGTTTCCAGATAATGACGCCCATATATAAACCTGACATGGATACACTTCCCACTAAAAGTAACTCACCCTATGGATCGCCCTCACAATGACCTACGTGTGACCTGTGGGAGGCCCAGCAGGGCCTGGTACTGCCGGGAAGAGTGGTCCTCCCCATGACTCAGACCTGCGTGTGACTCCCACTAATGCTGGATTTTGTCTCTCCGTGAAAATGAGCTGTTGGCCTCTTTTATTCGGTTTTTCTGGGTCACAGTACTTTCACAAATCGATCTTATTTATGTTAGTTTAGGGTGGTATATTTTGTTTATTGTAGTCCTGTTCCTGGCACGACCCCTTCTTCTTACCGGCTGAAGGGCAGTGTTTATTGAATTAATAGGGTCATGGTGCCTGTTCTCTCATCACACGGAGGCGAGAACTAATTTCCCTTCGTTAACCTTGTTGGGTCAGATCTTTATCTCGTTTGATTACTGTAGGATGGGTCGAGTTAAGTGGGTGTACACCTGCTTCACTAGTTACTGCTATATGTGTTATTGTTCTCCTTGGCTGATCGCTTGGTATACTAGTAAAGTTATTTAAATAAACAGTGTCAAAGAACTTTTAAATATGACCAAAATAATTAAGGTCACAACCGGGAGTTATTTCTGGAGACTGTGGCTCTGACCGGTACCAGGTTTACTCTTACTCTAGTCACAGGTTCAATCCCCGGATCAGATGTGAGAAGGGTGTGATCCAGTTTGACTCAACTAAGCATGCCAGGCTTTCTCTGAGTACTGTACTCAGATTTCCTAACACTGTACAATGAAGTGATCAGATGTGCGTAAAGAAAAATGCACCGACCACCCTACCGGCCAGTAAGGGAATGTTAAAAATAAATAAAAAAATTTGGGAGAATGATTAACAACTAAAGATCATGAACTTCATGGGATGCACAATATGAATGAAGACAGATGGGTATATTAAGTTCACAACATATTGTCCCTGGACAGGTGTGGCCACTATTCTTTTGAGATGTACCGAGCATGTCGCCTGGTGGTGGACACGGGTCTGCACGCCTTTAGCTGGACCCGCCAAGAGGCCGGCGACTACATGATCCACAACACCGCCTTGGCCAGTGTTAATGTAGAGGTGAGTCATACTTATACTGATTATATATCAGGAGTTTTATTTGACATGTATGAAGGGGTTAGGTTACGTTACGTTACGTTACGTTACGTAGGGTCGCGAGGGGCCTTCAGACAATTTAAAAAATATAGTACTTACCATATAGTCAAGAAAATTTTTGCTTAACCTTATAATATATTATATGCCTGAGGGTTACGACTCCGTATTGTTGGGAAATTTAGGGTAGCAGCCAAAAAAAGGTTGGAAACCACTGCGTTAGGAGAAAAAGGATGGGTATTGTGAAGGTATATGAGCCTCTGACAAGGAATTTATGAGAAATAACACAATTTGTTTTAATGCGGTAGTGCTGCTGATCCTGCTATCTACTGTACTAGACCAACAGCATGGGCACTGATGGTCACTGCATAAAATTAACTGGGTGCCTCTGTAATGAGATTGAATTTTTTTTTTACACATATTAGGTGCAACGAATTTGTAAGAAATAGTGATATTAGAACCAGACGTGAATAGCTACCAGTAAATCAGCAATTAAATTGGACAAGGTTGAAGTAGTTTGGGCATGTAATGAAGATGGCAGACAGCAGAAGACCCAAAAGGACGAGGGTGGAGAGGCGTTGGAGGGCTGACGAGGATAAGAGACCCAAGGGGTGAGAAACGCTAGAGCAGCAAGAGGGATGTATCAGACCACAGTGACTGGAAGGAGATAGTGTTGGTATCTTACTACTAGAGTGCAAGGGTTAGAGACTAGCACAACAAAAATTTTCATTAAGAACATTTTTCTCTTATTACTGTATTAATTCTTGGAAGTGGACAAGAACGTTATGAGGGCGATTAACAGACTGAAGTACTGTCTGTATGATTTTATATCCGGATTGCATCAATACTAAATCCTGTCGCACAGTCTATCTTGTTTTCTTTTCATATGTTTACGCTTCATATCTTGATACACTGTAGTAATGTTATGATGTTGCAGAACGAGGTGGACCGGTACATCACTTGGCCAGGTCAGGCGCTGGCCTACAAGATGGGTCAGCTCAAGCTGACGGAGTTAAGGCAGAAGGCCGCCAGTAAACTTGGCTGCAAGTTTGACATTAAAATGTTCCATGAAGTTGTGTTGGACTCTGTGGGACCTCTGGACCTAGTGGAGGACGAGGTCATTGCCTGGATTGATGCTGGTGGGAAGTGATAAAACAGACCAACGATGTCCAGAAACGCTTGAAGTGGCAGGTGTAATAAAATGGGAAAAGTTATCTTCCTGTTTAACATCCTCAAGTTCAAGTAAATAAAAGGTGATTACTTCACCGTGATTTTTTTGAATGGCACGGAATAAATGTAAATACATCGAATATGAATTGATATGATAATTATAAAATCATGTGTGTGAATTCAGTGAAGCAACTGCAAAAGATGTTTCTGGGTGTCAAGAATCCCTTTCGCCGCTTACCAGAGTCCACCGCTGGTTACCAGTGGCCAGGTCGTATATACAAAAACAGTAGATATATCTCAAGTGTCGTCGAATTACCACTAGCTGTTCCACCAGTCCCCGTTAATTTCCCGACGATCGGTATCAGTTGTTACGCCGTCTCTTAATTGACTTAAATATCCAGGTTCTAGGCGTAACCAAACAAAAAGTGAAGTAAATTAAAAGAGAATAAAAATAAAGTAAACCTTTAAGAATTTAATTGATTAAATGTTAACACAATAAAGAGCCTCGTAGGCTGTCACAACAAATTGATTCACCATCGAAACTTTTAAGACACAAGTGATACAAAACATCGAAACATCGAAAGAATAAAAATAGAGCATTGGATTACGTTAACACTGCATGATAATTATACATTTATATGTCAAGGAGGTAATTTCGGTCCTTGTAGTTTTTTTAGTTTTTTTTTTTTTTTTTTTGTACAGTAATTCATTTGTATTTTACGATATCTCTTAATGGGCACATATATGTGCACGATATATATATATGTACACTCTCCTAAAAAAGTAACAGTCCCTTTTCTCATCCATACAATGTGTCACAATGAACGAATATTTCCGATCACTAATTGTGATCATGCATTAAGATGGTAGGCCTGCCTTCCTAGTATCTGTAAGGTTGCCAGTTATTATTTCTAGCATTTGGTGTAAGTTTGGTAAATAACCGTACTCCATCTTTAGTAGAATATTATAATGATATAAAAGTGGCGAAAATATATCAACAGCAATCAAATAGTGGGAGTTTTCTGCTGGAAATCCATGACCAACACTAGTACCCAAGACTCATTGGAAAACACAGCTTGGTCTGACAGACATCGTCTGGTACTGTGTATCAGATAATGTTCCGTTGCCAACACGAATCATGAGATGATACGCTATATTCAAAATTGTTACCTCATCAATTGAGGTAGAAATTATATAAAAATTCAGTAAATCATGTCATTGTAATTTAATATGGCATCATACCAACCGAACCGAGACTGCTGTGCACGTGTTATTGCGTTCATTCGCAAATACATCAGGCACAGGGGGGGCCAATTCTTTTTGGGGAGACTGTACATTCACAATCCAAAGTTTCGACAAGCTCCCTGGCTGGGTGTTCGCCGAGGCCAGGGTTGAGATAAGGCTAGGCGATCGGACGCAGACATTCCACCGCCACAACATTCCGAGACTCATAGCACACGAGCACATACAGTGATTTACTTGCATATGTATATATATATATGTAACCGGTCGGAATTTGCTGGACTTTAATTTCTCACTTGACTTGGGGTTTATTAAAAATTAATAGATGGTAATGGCAGTGGAAGCGCCCCTTTGAGAAAAATCCCGAACCAGCACAAGAACACTTAAATCTACTACACAAAATGAATTGTCCGTGACCCGTGGAAGGATAGCGTCTGTGACTGGGATGAATGAGACACACTGTAAAATTTAGACACTTATATTCCCTCCAACACTACAAACACAATCAAATAATGGTACACCAATATGCGCACCTCTTAACTTAAACTTAAACACTACTCGGGGGAATAAAAGTTATACATGACATAGAAATTATTAGAAACACAGGCAACAATAAATTTGAAGTAGTAAGAAATGTTGCTTGCACACATGAACAGGCCTTAAGGCTTTCCACAAAATAATATCAGTCACTTAGGAAATGGTACTAAAAAATAAGAAATTAAATACTCCACAATGAATAGGCCTTAAGGGTTTTCAACAAAATAATATCAGTCACTGAGGAATGGTAATAAAAGATAAGAAATTAAATACTCTACAATGAATAGGCCTTAAGGGCTTTCAGCAAAATAATATCAGTCACTGAGGAAATGGTAATAGAATTTAAGGAATTAAATACTCTACAATGAATAGGCCTTAAGGGCACTCAACAAAATTATAGCACCTCAACAGATGTACACTTCCTAACCTAACCTAACCACTACTCTGGGGAACAAGGTTATACCTGAGATCAGAATTATGAAGAACAATTAGAGGCATTAAAAGAATCAAATCACAGTATCACTCTGGTTCCACTTAATGGCACAAACATTCAAAAAAACACTACTATCGAAATTATTTAAGAAATATTAAACTACACACGTCAAGATAATATCAGTCTGAGGAATGGTGTTAACTACACCCGTAATAAGGAAGATAAAATGTTCCTCTAGGTATCTCCTAGAGTCCTAGACTCACGGTCTCAGTGTGTGACCATTAATATACTCAGATAGCCTCAGTGTACTCCCAGTGCGTCCATGGGCAGGAAGAGAGTGAGCCAATCAGACCTTGTGCAGTTGAGAGAAACTTTAGCTTCCCGTTAGCAAGAGGGTTTCACTAGCTGACCGAGGACACGTGGTGTTGTGCACCGGAGTGGTAAGAACTGATCACCCACTGCCGATGCTGGTCCCGTGTCGTTTTAGTTGTCGGGAGCACTCGTTCACTCAAGAGATCCTTTGCTACCCCGCTAAACAGTGACAGGCCTACACTGATCGGTCCAATGGCGACAATCGCCACCCTCAATCATCAACGGCAGTCAATCTCTCGCAGTCAACTCCGGTCAACTCCAATCAAGTGGGTTCTGACGGAAACCCTGAAATGAACTCACTGTTAGCTCTAGTTTACTTTATCACTGCCCTATCTAACCCTGTCTGAGATCGAATGAGACTTACTTGTTATACTGCAATAGCGCAGCACAGGTGACTAGGCCACGTGACTATTTCTGATGGACGCGCGGAACGTCTTGTCTGTGTGAATGCTCTCCGGGACTGGGCCTAGCCAGCGTCGCGTCTCCCCAAGGCGCTAGCTTGGGCCTACGTGATATATTTTCCGCCTAACTAATAACTCCTTGGGACACCCGTAACATTATTCAGACTGCTAAACGATCTATAATAATTTCAAATTCAATAATAGTCCCTTAACTTCATGAATCGCATCATTATTAATTCGGTAAATTACATTTAATATCATATAGGCCTAGTTCTGCAATCTCTCGCTACGAGCAGGCAGCGCTCCCTCCCCTCAGATGACCTTGAACGCTCAGTATCACTCATGGCGGGGCATTTGAAATTACTCTGAAATTTCTGCATATTACATATATATATATATATATATATATATATATATATATATATATATATATATATATATATATATATATATATATATATATATATATATATATATCATTAGCCCATAAAGCGTGCAGACTTCTACATATAATCAACAACCTCACCACGCTAGGACACGAACCCACGATTTTATGTGTGTGACCGGGGAACACTACCTCTAGACCACCAGGACACGAAAAGCATTCCTAGACTTTGTTATATTTCACACAAAGCCTGTTCATCGAGCTCATGGAGCCGTGAATCTCCAATTGGGGAAAACCCGTGCCTCTTAGGTGATCAGAGTAAAGTTTTACCAAATCCGGCTTCGAAACACAAGGTTCCATTGTAAAGGCCTGGGAATTAGGGATAGAAATCCCTTACCAGACCAATCAGGATCTTAATAAAGGAGAGTCAAGGACCATGGTTTTCTGAGGAATAACAAACAACCGTTTGAGATTGACATCTCTTTACTATAAAAAATATAACACAAAACTCTGACACCACTCAACAAACATCAAGTAACAATTACGGGAGTCAAACAATTAATGCAGTCAACAGTTAATGGAGTCAAACAATAAAGGGAAGCAAACAATTAAAGGAAGCAAAACAATTAAAGGGAAGCAAACAATTAATGGGAGTCAGCAATTAATAGAATCAAACTAATAATTAAATCAAGCAGTTAATGGGAGTCAACAACTGATAGAATCAAACAATAAAAGGGGTCAGCAATTAATGGAATCAAACAGTAGAATCAAACAATGAACAGATATTTTCTACGACAGTGGCCCTGGGGGAAGGTTCTGTAACAAGGTGATCCACACTCAGGGTAGGGAAGCGTCCATTCAACTCCACACTCGAGCGACAGCGGCCGATTGCACAGACGGAGGAGATGAACTGACGGTCGTAGTATGCGGTAGTGGTAGATGACCAGAGAATTGACAGTCGATAGGTGAAGGTCTGGGGACACAGCCCACGAAACCAGGACCTATGATGAGATCACAGCCAGAATTTGACAAACAGCTGGGTAGCTAGATAGTGACTGTATGGCGGCTGGGGTGGATCTCCCGGTGACACAGGTAGTCGCTGCCGTTCTCACCTCTGTCCAACCTCCCCCAAGTGAGGGTCGCGCCAGCAAACGAGAGAGTTAGCAGCGGTAACGAGCAGGAAGATCGTTTCTGCCCTGACATCCATATATATTTCATTAGCCCATAAAGCCCGTGGACTTCTACATATAATCAACAATCTCACCCCGCCAGGACACGAACCCACGATCTTATGTGTGTGACGGGGTAACGCTACCTCTAGACCACCAGGACACTAAAAGCATTCCTAGACTTTGTTATATTTCACACAAAGGCTGTTCATCGAGCTTATGACGCAGTGAACCTCCAATTGGGGAACACCAGTGCCTCTTAGGTGATCAGAGTAACGTTTTACCAAATCTGGCTTCGAAACACGAGGTATGGTGGATGTCCTTGTGTGACCAAGAGCGGCGGTTTGCTGTACTCAGGATTTTTGTGAACATTGACCCAGTCACCTGACCTTGGAATCAGCTGTGTCTACTGTGAGCGACACACACACAAGTCTCCGGGATTGCGGCAACAATTTCACATTATCAAGAAATTCTAGAAAGGATTCTTCAATCAAGCCTACAAGATATAGGTAGTATCTAGGCATACATAAAGTATATACACACATTTACACGTTCAAGACATGCCATCACATTGATAGGACATCAATAGGTTAATTTCATTGTTGTAAGTGCTTACTTATGTTAATATATACTAAAGTTTCAAACTACATATTTTAAATGATGTCAATGACACATCTTCTTAAAATAAAAATATGATAGTTCTACAAAAGTATCACAGACTTAAATTTTCAGCCATGCCGTGTAGTACCCTTCACAACTCAGTACCATTGCTCTCTGCAAAAATGAATGTTTCGTTGAAAGAGTCTTAAGCACCACACACTCATTCATCTAGCGTGATGACAGTAGCAAAAGTTGTACATTGCTCAGAAGGTGCGTTCTTAACCACGAAATAGGCGAAGATTATTTCTGCCATGTTGCTTTTGATATTGGCAGTAATGTTTGTGTTTTACATCAAGTTTCTTTTCTGTTTTCAGTCAGTGTCATCCAAGATGAAAAGTGTTCATTCTATTTTAACCCAAAAGGCACTAAAGTATAGGTCACCTGTAGTAGCTAATACCCCTACTGTAGTAGAATCCCCAGCTTAGTGTCTACACCTCTGTGTATAACATGGTTTGGGTTGTATAGGATGTACTGTACTCAGTGAGATTATTTAGGCCTCACGGAGCTCGGCTGGTAGGTGACCGAGCGATGTAATGGGCCCCTGTCTCATCAACAGAACATATTATATAAATGGGTCAATACATCTGATATTATATTCAGATTCACCACCCTATAACTTTCCAATGGCTATGAGGTGACATGTTCAATGCACGTGATAAGGTGTGCCCACGTGAAGCTGCGTCATACTATGCTGAGTAAAGGCATAAGTAGCCAGCTCTCTGGCCACCTGAAGCGAGCAGTAGTTTGATATCCTTGACTAGAGGAAGACGTTATTTGAGAGCCACAGTGGATGGCTCCGTCTTCCCTCGAGGGGGAACGACGTACCCATACTGTTCTCCCTCGATGGGTCACTACTCATGAGTCACTCACAGCAACTTATATCGTAAGGACGTGATCTAACGTTTATATTACATAAACGCCGTCCCTTTCTCATTCACTCATATATAGTGGAAATTATGGTCGATCTACACTCAGGAATTATAGATAAAATCCTTTTATAATAAAACAAGGAACTACAGTTGGGTTTCGTTACTTAAACCCAAATAATAAATATATGTGAACGGCCTGGTTA
>NW_024733738.1:37500-45707 GCF_018991925.1 Homarus americanus
CCCGCACGATCACGGTTTTCCTGGGAAGGCTAGCCAGAGGGATGGGTGCTTGCTCCAATCCCCTTTCGTGTTCACAATCTCCTGGGAGGGAGGTGAACAGTTACAGGGGGGACCGCAGGACGAATACACTTTTGACGGTACAGGTCCCTAGGCCAGAGCGAAAAAAGAAGGAAAAGAGATCAAACCACGTCTGGAATATCACGCTATAGCTGCTCTCCAGCTGGGGTGTGGGTTACTCACACCACCAGTGGGGAGGGCAAACTAATGCTTGATAAACCGAAAACGCTCGTGAGATGTTGTCGACGATGTCCGTGGCGGGTGGTCCGGTCAGGTCAGTTGGCCAACAATGCCAGCAGAGAGAGGGCAGTCCTCACAGCTACGGGGGTATGACAGCAGAGAGAGCGCGGTTTTCACAGCTCCGGGGGTATGGCAGCAGAGAGAGAGTGGTCTTCCCAGCTCCGGGGGTCACAAATTGTAGCGTAATGTATGTGGCCAGTTGTCAAGTTTCTCTTTGTTTGTCTATTTTCTGTTTGTAGGGCTCACATACATACGTGCATGCAGATCTCGCACTAAGGATGGAGGTAAGAAGGGAAACTCACAATGGCGTTTTCCGTATTAGTTTATATATTTATTGTAAGTACAGTACGGTGCTAGGAAGTTGCTGTGTGGTGAGGAGCTTGCTGAGAGGTCTTGCTGGTTCTGGCGAGTGGAGTAGAGTGATTAGTCAGCAGTTGTAGGGGAGAGTATCCACTACAATATTAGCAAAGCCTTCGACAAAGTATGGCATGAAGGGCTCAAATACAAAATCATCCAACTTAACATGCCACCCAACATCACGGCTCTCCTCTGCTACATCCTTGACAACAGACAATGCAAACTCACCATCGACATCTACATAGATCAAAACTTCACGCTTTATAGTGGAGTACCCCAAGGCAGCAACATATCACCAACACTATACTGTACACTAGGGAGTGACAGTTTGGCAAAAGTTTTCAAAATCTAATTGCTTGGGTTGGATTATTTGTCTATCGGCCACGCTAATTCCGAATATGTTTGAGTTTTTTACATCATTGCATTAGAAGGTTTGTGGATACTTTTGGGTTTGGCATGAAAAACGCGAAAAAACTGTAAATAATAAAGGGACTGGCAATGTGGCACAACCTGTTAAAATCAAGTTATTGAATTGGATTATTCGACTACTGTGTACACTGGTTCATAATATGCTATTGTTTTACAACTCAATGCGCTACAAATTATGCCGATATTTTTGCTCGTGACCTCTTCCTGACTCTCTCCACTTTCTTCCAGTTAGTCACTTTAGACTTGTCCCCTTCAGTTATGATGTTGTCTGCAGCTCTGATGGTGTTTGCGATGTGAGCCACTGCATCATTGGATACGTTGAACCTGTCAGCAGTTTCTCCGATCCTGTCCTCGGCTTCTTTCTCCCTTTTCCTTTTCTCTGATCTTGCTCTCCTGTCGACCATAGCCTTGAACTCATTGTCATTGACATCCTTATAATCACTATCTTCTTCCTGAGCACTGTCATCCACTGCCGACACTTTACACGACATCCTCTCCATCTCCTCCTTACTCTTTGACCTCATCTTCTCAGTTTTCCTCTCTTCCTCAGCCCTTTTCTTTGCCCTCTTCGCTTCCTTCTCCCTCTCTTCTTTCAGCTTGGCAGTCACAATTTTGTCAACGCCATCAATGCAGCCCTCCCTTCCCGGTTTCCTCTGGGCTGCCAGGAAGCTTTTCTCTCGTTCGTGCACTTTGCTGTCGTCTGCCACATCAAACAACTTCTCAGCTATATCCTCGAACCTCATCTTCAGCTTCCCGTTCTTCGTTTTCTTCCTTTTCTGTTTCTGTCCATTTCCCTTCATCATCATCGTCTCCCTCCGCATCCTCCACAGGTCGTGGACTCTCATTTTCACCCTGATTTCAGAGATAGTGGGGACAGTGGCCTTCCTATACACATCCAGTACCTTCTCAGTCACCTTGTTGGTGGCATCCATATAATCAAAAGCATTTGTTCTTCTCCTTAACCTCTCGTTTTCTGCTTCATAAGCCAGGGCACTTCCAACTTCCTTGTTCAGAGGCAACTTGTTAGATGGCAGAGGCATCCGAACCCCGAACACCTTATCGTTACCCTGGCGCAGCTGAGTGTTGCTAATCTTAGGACGACCCATCTTGGTGGCGGCCCTTTGAACTAACTGCAAAACAACACAGAAAAAACAACTTTCAGCACTTCAATATCACCACCTATTGAACAATATTTTATTCAAAAGTACGGACTGAGATTTTGTCCTTAACTGTCCAAGTCAAGCTACTTGGGCTGAATTCGTTGATCAGTCCTGGGACGAATATTACCAACGGCGTGAATAGATTCCGTGGAATAAATTCAGGGCATTCCCGTCCAGGGAGCCTCAACAAACTCTGTAAATATTGCCATTGGCCTGCCATTGGCACATATACGGAGTTTGGTAATGTTCCATGAGCGGGAATGTCCTGAATTCATTCCACGGAATCTATCCACGCCGTTGGTAATATTGGGCCCTGGTTTTCGAAATATACGTATGTGGTGACTTGCAGCAAAAATATCGGCATAATTTGTAGCGCATTGAGTTGTAAAACAATAGCATATTATGAACCAGTGTACACAGTAGTCGAATAATCCAATTCAATAACTTGATTTTAACAGGTTGTGCCACATTGCCAGTCCCTTTATTATTTACAGTTTTTTCGCGTTTTTCGTGCCAAACCCAAAAGTATCCACAAACCTTCTAATGCAATGATGTAAAAAACTCAAACATATTCGGAATTAGCGTGGCCGATAGACAAATAATCCAACCCAAGCAATTAGATTTTGAAAACTTTTGCCAAACTGTCACTCCCTACTGTACACCATATATACAGCGGACATGCCCAAACCAAGAAACTCAGAGTATATTGCATACGCAGACTACGTAATCCAAATCATACAATACCCAGGGAAATCCAAGCAAATGATGGCAATCAGAACAAGAAGAGAAATAGAAACCGTAAGCAATTATGAAAGGAAGTAGAAAATTAAAACAAACACGCAAAAACTGAAGATAATTCATGTAGCTAAAACCAGACCTTACCCAATCATGGTCAACAATCAAAATATATCATACACAGAAAATGGGAAATCCTCAGCCTCAAAATTACAAAGAACGGCATAGTACCACATATCACAGAAAGAATTGCAAAAGCCAAGACCCAACAAATAAACTCAGAATATTCCGCAAATTAAACACTAATGCACAACTACACCTTTACAAAGCACTTGTCAGGCCACACCTGGAATATCCCCCAATTCCACTTAACACTATAACAAAATCAAATAAACTCAAAATACAAGCAGTCCAAAACGTAGCCCTCAGAAGAGCAGCAAAACTCAGACCACCATATACAAAAAATTCCAGCGAGCTACACACAGAACATATCCTAACCATAATCAACAACAGAACACATAATCAAGCATGAGCAATATGGGAAAAGCTACAAGAACTAGAAGACCCCATATTCCATCAATTATTGCAAGAAGACATTACCAGAACACACAACTGGTGGCCAAAGAGAATAACATATGACAACACAGAACCAGAACCAATATATACAAAATGAAAACCAAGAGACTCAAAGGACATGGAGGGCCCCCCTCCCCAAACACCACAAACTACCTTAGCTTAGATTAGCTTTGCTTCCCTTTCCTTGCTGTAGTGGACCTGAAATGCTGACATGGCAGACTTAACCCCGTCCCCGCAAGGTGGACAGCCAACCTGCTATTAATCTCCCGCTTTATTTCCCACTTCCTGACTCTCACCTTCCTCCTACACCGTCCTCCACCCTCATGAGCCAATGGCTCTCTTCTCTCCATCCCATCACAATCATCAGTAACCCTCCAAGAACGGGAAATAACTGTCCACGGCATCTACAAGAACCCAAGGGGCTCCCTGGAGGTGACTCAATTATTCGCTTCGGCCGCTAACCACGCCACACTCATAGCAGGGGATTTCAATGCACATCATCCCTTCCTAAGCTCGGTAAGCCCCACAAATGAAGACGGCCTACACCTATACACCGCCTTTCAAGACACACCAGAGATCGCCAATCTAAACACCGGAGAGTCCACCCTCATTAGAGGAGGAAGGCTCGATCTAACCTTCGTCTCCAATGCACTACAGCCCTCGGCCTCCTGGCAGCTACACCCCACGCTGACCAGCAACCACTTTGCCACCCTAACAACACTGAATGTGAATAAACTCCCCACTCCACCCCCTCCGAGATGGAGATACAATACCCAAAATGCGGACTGGGAACTCTATAGGAAACACCTGTCTAAGTGGCGCGCCAAATCACAGCCGGCTGGTGCAGCACCCGTGAACGAGACCTCCACCAACAGTTGGTCGAGGCCTTTCACCAAGCGGCAGAGGAGACTATTCCAAAAACAAAACCTACATCAAGACAGTACAAGGATTACTGGTACTACTGACCCAGGGTGAAAGAACTCAACCACAGAGTGAACATGACCCGAAGAAACTACAGAAGAATTCCCAGGGACACAAACTGACATCTCCTGCATGACATAGTCAAGGATACAGCAAAAGCTGTTGTGAAGGCTTTGCAGCAATGGCACATTGCAGACATCGTGCATGGCATGTGTTTTGATACAACAAGCTCAAATACTGGTCACCACAA
Organism: Homarus americanus; assembly: GCF_018991925.1. NCBI lineage: Eukaryota > Metazoa > Arthropoda > Malacostraca > Decapoda > Nephropidae > Homarus > Homarus americanus. The sequence goes on from NW_024733738.1 coordinate 42,226, forward strand.
GGGTGCGTGTGTCAAAATTGAGCAGTTGCTGGGTCGTGATTTGCTATATTTTGCCTGCCGCCACCATGTACTAGAACTTGTAGCTGGAGCTGCTTTTGAAGCTGTAATGGGGCACTCAGCTGCTCCTGACATACAGCTGTTCCGAAGATTCCAAGCCAAATGGGAACTAATTGACAAGCAGAAGTTTGAAGACTCCTCCACCGACGATCTGGCAGAAGAATCGGTCAGAGCTGTTAGGGACGATCTAACCAACTTCATTGAGAAGGCTCTATTCGAGACACAGCTTCGAGATGATTATCGAGAGCTGCTAGAGCTGGCCTTCATCTTCCTTGGCACATCACCTTCTCGGGGAGTACGATTTTCTGCTCCTGGTGCAATGCACCAAGCACGATAGATGGCAAAGACCATTTATTCCTTCAAAGTGTGGTTATTCCGTTATCAGTTTAAGCTTCCTCCAAAGGAGAACAGAGGACTAAGAGATTTGTGCATTTTCTTTACCCGAATATATGTGAAGGCTTGGACAACTGCTCCACTTGCTGCAAAGGCACCAAAAGAGGTCTGATGTTGCTTAAAGCTCCACAAGACTACAGTACCATCAGCGATGCCATATCAAAGGCAACTTTCCACAAAATGATGAGACACCTCTGGTACTTGTCAGAAGAGTTGGTTGCATTGGCCTTCTTTGATGACGATATTCTCCCAGCAGTGAAGGACCGCATGTTGGAGGCTATGAACATCGTTATTGGAGAAGAAAAGCATGTCAAACGGGTTACAATCGATCCAGAAACACTCCAAGTGAAGAACCTATATGATTTCACGACAAAGAACACAAAGTCATTTTTCAAAAAGCTCTACAGATTTCCTGGCCCTCCCAGTAGAACAGTGAAAAGGTGATCCTGGCTTCCAAAATGCAAAAGCCAGTGTACAAGCTTTGTCTGTGATCAATGATCATGCAGAAAGAGGAATAGCCTTAGTCCAAGATTTCTCAGGCCGCATCACCAAGGACGAACAGCAACTGCAGTATCTACTGCAGGCAGTTGCTGGCCACAGGAAATCATTACCTAATGCCCTCAAGCAGACCTTACTGGGCGACAAAGAGTGAGACTGGTCCTCATGCGACCCCTGCCTTGAGCAGCTAATACCCACTTGGACTACGTGGGGGGGGTGGGGGGGGGGCAGGCTTGGGGCTAGGAAATGATGTGTTATGAACATTAAGCATAGGCATAATATTGTTAAATTTCATTTGACTTGAGCAACCTCTAATTATTAAGATATTTAAAAATATTTTACAGGCAATGTTTCTACCCCAAATGAAAACTTTTGCCAGGGTCTGTGACAAAAAAATGGCAAATTTTGTTTTTTGCCCCAAAATAAGGACCACCCTAATATATATATATATATATATATATATATATATATATATATATATATATATATATATATATTTCATTACCCAGTAAGCACGCATTCTACATACAATCAACACCTCAGCCGCCAGGATGCCTACGACTGCACGAGAACATAACCGCTGGACCACAGGATACTAAACACCCTACTGGGTTGATAAAGCTATTTTAAAGTTTTAAGGACAGCTTAAAAATGGGACTCTAAGTATACACGGCACACACAGTTTTCCTTCTCACCTTATATATATATATATATATATATATATATATATATATATATATATATATATATATATATATATATATATATATATATATATATATATATATATATATATATATATATATATATATATATATATATATATATATATATAATGCCATTGTGAGTTTCCCTTCTCACCTCCATCCTTAGTGCGAGATCTCCTACATGTACACTCTCACCAAAAAGTATCGATGCAGGGTGAGATCGACGACTTCCGAAACGATACTTACTGTATACACTGTGATATGTCCGGAAGGTTGGTAAGTGGCTCCTCATAACCCTTCCCCCCTCCACTAGGTGTTGCCATATGGCTGACAATCAGTGTGTTTGTTTCCTCTTTTCGGATTGTTGCTTTGTGTCGACTGAATGATGAGCAAGGGTTCGGTCTCGGTGAACGTGGGTATAAAACAGAGGCAATATGAAGCAGTAGAGATCTCCACATGCCAGACGATATGGAAACCTCAGAGGGAACACGAGGAGCTATTATTGCCCTTCATAACGAAGGGTTCGGCGTCACAGATATTAGCCGTGCGGGTTGGTGTCCACAGGAACACCGCTGCACGATGGATTCGGCGATACCTCGAAACTGGTGCTACAGACGACACGTCTCTGAGCGGCCGTCCACGCTGCACCACCCCAGGTTGAGTGGTTTATTTGGTAGCATAAATTAATGTCGCAATATTCACAAGTATCACAAATAATTTTGTTAACAGGGAGCTCCTCATATTTCATACTGTCTATTTATCACTTCCCTACCTTATTTATAACGGTTTGTTTCACTTGACCAGGGCTGCCAACATACGGCTGGAACAACTCGTCTTTCCCAATACCTATCGTCACTGTCTCAAATTGTTCACACTACAGTATGCACTGATACTTTTTGTTGCGAGTGTACTTATGTATGTGAGCCTAACAAAGAGAAAATAGACAAACAAAGAGAAATTTGACAACTGGCCACATACACCTTTACAGGTAGTAGGTAGCAGGCAGCTACCTAACAGGGAGGTACTACCGCCTGGGAAAATATTGGAAGCATAATGTGTTGTCTAATGGTAGACCCTGCTGCCATATGGCATCATGAAAATTGTGACCAAGTCCCAGGTTGCTGAACTGACTTTCTGCCTCATATACACACAATTGCAGTCTCAATTGTTTCTCTTACTATTCACAACACAACGTATATACTGTACAGGTATATCGTTTCTCACTTTTGATTTTTGTTTATTTATATGGTTCTTTATTATTATTATTTGTATTTATAATATTTTATTATTGTATTTATTTTTTTTATAAATGTTATTTACAATGTTTTATTATTATTTTTGGTTTTATTAATATTTTATTATTTCTATTTTTAATTTTGTATTTTTATTATAAATTTTATTTACTATGGATTATTACTATTATTATTATTATTATTATTATTATTATTATTATTATTATTATTATTAGGATTATTTTACATTTTCGCCCCAAGGCCGCAATGTGGGTCAGTGACCTGTGCCAGGGTGGGCTAATCCCCGTAAAAAAAAAAAAAACCAAGCTATCAGCTATAACACAAGGACTTGACAATTTTACTAAAAGTAAATAAAATTATGCATTCAACATCACTCACACTAAATCTTGAATGTTTTAGCACAAAGCAGGTATATACATCTTGCAGGTTCACATACACATTGCATAATAAATTCAACATGTACACTCGGAAACCATAATCTCTAGCCCACCTGGGTCGGTGCTGGAGGTTACAACAGTGTCCTTTCTGGACGGGGGCCCACTCTAATTATCACGAGGCAACACACGCACGAACA
>NW_024733739.1:0-17849 GCF_018991925.1 Homarus americanus
TATGATTATAACAACCACGACTATGATTAAAACAAGCACGACCATGAATATAACCACGACCATGATTATAACAATCACGACCATGATTATAACAACCACGACCATGATTATAACAATCACGACCATGATTATAACAACCACGACTATGATTATAATAACCACGACTATGATTATAACAACCACGACCATGATTATAACAATCACGACCATGATTATATCAACCACGACCATGATTATAACAACCACGAATATAATTATAACAAGCACGGCCATGAATATAACAACCACGACCATGATTATAACATCCACGACTATGATCATAACCACGACTATGATTATAACAACCACGACCATGATTGTAACAACCAAGACCATGATTATAACAACCACGACCATAATTACAACAACCACGACCATCTGGAAAACGATGTCGCTGTACGCTAGCCAAGCACGAGAGTTCGAACTTTCACGCCTCTGTAAACTGTACCACCGGACTCGCCACTGGGCACGAAGGGCCCACAATCACTTGTCTGAGATACTATAGGACTAGCCGTGTGTATATGTTCTGGGTAGCGGAAACGGCACAATATTTTTTCATCAAACTTGGTGGAAAAATCGCCAAAAATTCGTAGAATAGAACAAACCTGGTCCCATGTCGATGATTTCTTTAGGAAGGCATTAATTAACAATTTTATTTACGATGGAAAACGATGCAAGTCTACGGACTTGGCGCACCCGAATTAACCATGCAAGTCTACAGACTTGCCGCACCCTCATTCGCTGTACGCTAGCCAAGCACAAGCATTCAAACTTTCACCGGGCACGAAGGGCCCGAGATCACTTGTCCTCCTCTGTTTTCTGACACGTACAGTATACTGGACTGGACTGGACCAGCAACTTGTATACACACACACATATATATACATATACCTAACCAAACAGCACCTCACTTAACACACCAAGTTGTTGGAGGGTTTCTGTGATAGCACCTGGTAATATCTGGACGTCTCATTTATCGACTCGTACCTGATGACTATCATAATAGACAAAACATGTAGCTTGTCGATGCTTTACTTTATCATATCTTATATTTTTACCTGTTTATAACGAAGATACTTGGTACTCTTTACCACAGTACATTGTGTTGTCCAAGTCTTAACTGAGAACTCTGACACATGTGTACAAGTAGTCGTAGTTTCCAAAAGTCGAACAGAAGTTCAGACAATCGTGAGGTCGTAAACATGTGGTCGCAAATGGAACGAAAAGATTAAAGAAATACGATCAGTGTCACAAGTATGGCAAGACTGGTCCACGATTTAGTTGACCAGTCTTGCCCTCTCGCCCTCACCTCCTTACCAGTTGAAGGAAACGACCCGAGACAACTTACTGGTCTCTCCAAGCTTTTAGCTCTCACTAACGCAAAAGCTTCTCAATATTCCGTACAGTTGTGGAGAAAATGCTCTTGACACTACTGGCAATATTTGACATCTACACTTGAGGATCTTGTAGGTAAGGATGATATAGATTTCAACGTTATTCATTCAGACTTTTCGTGGTAGTTTTGTATGGTGGTGTTTCTGATATATCTAAAGTGCACGAAACAGGTGACTCAGAGACAGACTTCATAATTTTGAGTCGTTCACTGTCTCTTGTGTAAAAATAAATTCCACTTAAGAACCTCACCAGCAACCAGTTCGCCATGGTGGTCCTACCAGTGTCAACAAACACCCACCAACAGTGATTACTAGATCGAGAGAACTGAAGCTCCTCACCACGACAAGGCAGTTACCAAACATCAGTTCTCTGAATTAAAAACTGCAGTGGGATACAAGGGACCCACTTTTAGGTCTGAGTCTGCCACCAACTCAGACGTGTTTTTGTTGAAGGAGTTATCCACCTTTGGCAGTGGAGGTCCATCCTCCTAAAATATTACCTTCCGAACACTTCTGAGGTACATGCTCATATCCATGCCATATTTCAGCCAGAGATAGTGAACATCTATGAGCTAAATCTTAATAGTAACAGTATTGTGACCAAGTCCTAGTTTGCTGATCTTGACTGACTTTCTACCTCATTTACACACAGCTGAAGGGTCTCAATTGTTTCTCTTACAACACAACATATTTATCATTTGTCACTCCTGATCTGTTTGTTTTTTTGTTTCTTTATTTTCAACAATAACACGTGCTTAATATAATATGCAAGTACAGTAGCCACTAGGAAACCAACATAGTATACATGCATTGAAGTTAATTGTATGCGGTAATTTAATTTGCTAAGTTATTCTGAATTCTAGTCTAGTTTAGTTTAAAGTATATTCTTGAACGGGAAGACATAAACAGATTATTGATGCTGAAATCTGGCCCCAGTAACCATAAGAGCCACGAGTCTTGTATCCTGGTGTCACTTTGACGTGTGTGTAAAACATTTATATATTATATACACAGTAATATCATAAATATATATGTTTCCAATATACGAACTAAAAATAGTTTTTCAGTATTATTGCAAGTGAACGTTTGGGTCACATGGTATTTAAAACTGTATATATACCTGCAACATTGCGCCAGGGAAAGTTATTATCACTATCACCTTTTCTGTAATGTAATGATAACAGTCATGGTTACTGCCGCTCATAGTTGGGTTATAACAGAGGCACAGGAGGAGGTATAACGGGTCACATGAAGGGGTATAACCCGATACAGGAGGGGGTATAACGGGTCACATGACGGGGTATAACCCGATACAGGAGGGGGTATAACGGGTCACATGAGGGGGTATAACCGGACACAGGAAGAGGTATAACGGGTCACAAGAAGGGTATAACCGGACACTGAAGATGGATTAACCGAAGTCACAGGAGGAAACTAATATCACCAAGGCGGAGGTTCTGTGGCACCGAGTAAGACCTCCGCTCCAGCTGCAGGCTCGTGTCTACGCTAACCTGTCTAGAAACTGCACCAGTATAGGGTGAGTTACTCCTGGGGCACAACACCGGGCGGAACTGGGTTACTGTATTCTTAAAAAACGCCTCACATTGACAGCAACTCTTAATTATGATATAACTTGCTAATTTAGTCCGAATTATTCTTAGTTTTTTATTTCGATTGCATCTATGATCACAAAAACACGGATGCCTACATGACATTTCCCCAAAATCCCACCCAAAAGTTTAAGTTCAATCATTTTAAACATTTAGTAGTCCATTTTCAATTATAAACGTAAACAAACAAAATCACACAATTATCAGATCAAAATTGTTGCCGAATTACTCTAAATAACATGCATACATGCTCAACCAATCAATAAACTCTGGGTATTATGCCAAATACAAAGATAATTTTAGTAATATATACCAAACAAGCTTATACTATGAACGCACCCACGCTATGTGCGAAAGTAAAATAATACCCCAAAACCATCGAAAAACCCTGATTAAATCCTACCCTAACCCAACATAACGTTGGGAATTTAAAATCCGCAAATTCGCTGGATGACCGAAACGATAATACAGAAGAAAAAAAATAAACGGGGAGGAGGAACGCGAACTGGCGGTCCAAGATGGCGGTCCGAGCGGAACACACAGTTTTTATTCTTAACACGAACAAGGGAAAACGAAAAGGCTAATATTTAACGAGTGTGTTCCACCCTTAACACCAAGTTGAGGAAATTTTTCCCATTAAAGATAAAAGATTTTTTATTGTTCCTTTAAAACACAACACACACCGACAACAACAGCGTCTTACCTGACTCCTCAAGAAGGCGTTGTGCACCCGGTGTCCTGCCACTTTCCTTCACCGTTAAGACACTTAGTAAACACTTCACCATATGTATCCAACTTTTTTCCCAGGAGGTCTTCTGTGTGTGATCACAGCGTGTAAATTCATCATATAACGCGCTGCATTAAATTACCAATACAATTAATAAAGTCACAGAGAGCGGTGAGCGTCCATGCACCGCCCCAAGGTGTCGCGCGGTACTGAGTAGTGTCTCGTTTTAGGGAAAGTAATGTTAAAAATAGTACCACGACTGAACTCCAAGAGTCCAAAACCAATCATTTATTGATGATACGAAGCTACCAAAACTAACCTAACTTTACCCAAATTTCCCAAAGATCATTACGGTATGTTTCGTTACCATACGTTAGCTTCATATCTTCTGCTTTGAGAAAAATTGTGAGATCATCATTCTTGGTTGTGATAAACTTCCAACATTAGTTATCTTTGTTCGAAAGTTCTTTCATCGAATGATTCAATTTGTTTGAAAAAGTTTCGGATGGTCATTGATTCGAAAATCATAGACACTTCAGATCATTAAGGAAAATAAACTTCTTGAATAACAAACTTTCGAAAAAATATTTGTTGTGATAAGTAGTGAGGAGACTAGTGAGCAGCCGGCTTCCTCCTATGTGGAGGAAGCCGGCCTTCGACACAAGCTGTGAGTGTTATTTATTAACGTTTAAATGGTTTTTATGAAAGTTCTATTTTATTTATTATGTTTTTAACTTGCAATATTTTATTTTAGTCCTTTAAACATTAAATTTAATTCGGCGAAATATAACCTACGCTGTTGCGTCGCCAGGGATGTAATTACCACAATCAATCAGCCTAGTGTCTCTTAAGAGGTGGCCAACCTTACCACACAAACCATTAAGTTCCTCTCTCGGTATTTGAAAGAGAAGTGATTGTCATGTGTAGCGAGAGTTTTCAGCATTATTTGTATGTGTTACAAAACACCAATGTAACTTACGGGACTAACTTACCATCTGTTGATACTGTTATAATGAGACTATGATTGGGACACAAATATTACTGAAAATTATGGACAAATTATTATTTTTTCATTGTATAAAAATTTTGCTTCAAGGTTATGATGACCTTTAAATTTGTATAAGATTAAATTATCTGTTCTATTGATGTAGTACAGTGTTCATGTCAAAATGAACTATTTTATTGGTGTAAAATAATTCATGTGTTCTTATAATGTTTATAACTTTTTGTAAGCCCCAGAAGGGGATGGTATAGGTGAGGGTGGGAGTAGTATACTGCATAGTCCTTTTGATGTAATAGTTTTATTGTCTATAAAATATTTCAATTTCAATTTCAGTATTTGAACACACGAGAAGGTCCTTGGTGAGGCATTCATGAACACATTGTACTTTGCAAGTTTGTATATAATAAAAGACGTCTGTGGTTATTGTCGGTTTACATAAGCTGGAGGTGACTGTGGCTTAAGCCTGAGTGTACTGGTCAGGTGAGACCTATTGGTAAACGCCACACACCTTGATCCGGGCGAATAATGGCCGTTACACCCTCTGGCCCCCACACACCCTCTGGCTCCACACACCCTCTGGCTCCCACACATCCTCTGGCTCCCACACATCCTCTGGCTCTTACAAATGACATGGCCTCACACATCCTGTGGCCCTCTCACACTCCATGGCCCTCACACACCCTGTAGTCCTCACATACCCTATAACCCTTACACAAATATGGCACTCACACACCCTGTGGCCCTGACACATGTTGTGACCCTCACACACCCTGTGGCCCTCACACAATCTGTTGCCTTCACACACCCTGTGACCCTCACACACCCTGTGGCCCACACATGCCCTGTGGCCCTCATATACCCTGAGGCCTTCACACACCCTGTGGCCCTCACACAATTTGTTGCCTTCACACACCCTGTGACCTTCACACGCCCTGCGACCTTCACACACCCTGTGACAATCACACACCCTCTGGCCCTCAATCACCCTGTAAACTTGGCACAACCTGTGGCCCACACATATCCTGTGGCCCTCACACACCCTGTGGGCCTAACATGCCCTCTGGCCCTTAGACACCCTATGGCCCTTACACACCCTATAGCCCTCACATATCCTCTGGCCCTCACATACCCTGTTGCCTTCACATACCCTGTGGCCCTCTCACAAACCGTGGCCCTCACACACGCTGTGACCTTAGCACACCCTGTGGCCCTCACAAACCCTGTTGCCTTCACATACCCTGTGGCCTTCACACACCCTGTGGCCCTCACATACCCTGTGGCCCTCACGCACCCTGTTGGCTTCTCATACTCTCTGGACCTGGCCCTTAGACACTCTATGGCCCTTACACACCCTGTGTCCCTCACATATCCTCTGGCTCCTCACACACCGTGTGGCCCTCACACACTCTATGGCCCTCACACACCCTGTGGCCTTCACACACCCTGTGGCGTTTACACACCCTATGGCCCTCACACACCCTGTGGTCCTCACACACCCGGTGGCCCTCACACACCCAGATGCCTTCACACACCCTGTGGGCCTCACATAACCCTATGGGCCTCACATAACCCTGTGGACCTCACATAACCCTATGGGCCTCACATAACCCTGTGGGCCTCACATAACCCTATGGGCCTCACATAACCCTGTGGACCTCACATTACCCTCTAGTCCTTACACACACCTGGTGGTCCTCACGCATCCGGTGTCTCTCACATACCCGGTGGCCCTCTAACACCTGGTGGCCCTCACACAGGATGTGTAAGGGCCACAGGGTGTATGAGTGTTAGTGTGTATGAGGTGCCACACAGAGCGCGTGGGGCTATAGGGTGTGCGAGGGCCACAGGGTGTCTAAGGGCCACAGAGTGTGTGAGGGTCACAGGGTGTGTGAAGGCATCCGGGTGTGATCCACAGGAAAAGGTCCGCTCAAGACTTTGCTATGAGCGTATGGGGGGGGAGGGGGAGGTGTATGTATATTATGTATGTTGTATGTATACCATGTATGTACTCTATATATATACATTACTTTTCTAGTCAGTAGCGTGTGGCAAAGCCCCTGTTTCATGTCACCACACGCTAAAGCCCCGTACACACGATCGAACAGCGCCCGGCGGACTTTGCCCGTTTACCGGGCAAAGCCTGTGTGTCGTCGTACACACAGAGGTGCTGGTTGGCAGCAGTCACACTCTGCTGCTGGTAGCTAGTAGGTGGTCGGCAGTAGCTGCTGCGGTACGATCACCATGGTGTGTCGCAGGACAGTTAAATCGAAGACTATAGCGCTGTGTATAATAATTGCTACAGTGTGCAAAAAGAAGAAAAAACAGAAAATGGAATGGTGCAAGGAATGGTTATCTCAACGAAAAGTTAAGGGAAGTCATGCCGCGATTTTACGTGAACTTCAAGGTGAACATGAGAAAGACTTCACTAACTACATGAGAATGGACCCGGCAGCAAACGGTCAAACCACCAGGCAGACGGCCTTATCTGGTGATTTCGCTTGACCACGGGCACTCCGTTGGTTTGCCCGTCAATTTTGCCAGAACAACAGGCATTAAGCGAGTACCCGTCAGGCAGTGCTCGATCGTGTGGACGGGGCTTTAGATAAATGTGCCTGGCGATACCTGGAAGCTGCTAATGTACCACTTACCACATGTCGCCTGAGAGGTCAGAGAGAGGTCAGTTGACCCCTATAGGAGTGTAAGGACTACTTGGGCTTGTAAGCTCACCCTTGTATATTTCCGTTGAATAGAACCTACAGAACTCTACAGGTGTTTATGTTCGCTCCTGTAGTTAGAACCAAGTACCCCGAACATCTCCAAGTGTGTAATTTTGTTTGAAGGAATTTTAGCTGAAGTGAAATTGCCAGAGTTTATCTGAAGCACTGTTCAGGGCCGGATTCAGGAGTGGGCAAAGTGGGCAGCTGCCCAGGGGCCTCCACAATCTGGGGGCCTCCACATATTACAATATTTTATTTATTTGTTATTCATTTGGATTATTTTTATTTTCATTCTTTAAAATTCATGTTTATCCATTCCATCACGTAAAACTATGTTCAGCAAGAAGCGTGATAGAAATTAGGCTAGCTACTCCTTAAAATTCATGAATACCCTACCTGGTTTTCCTATGAACCGTATATATTTTAATGAATGCTATTGTTTGTGTTGCTAACAATATACCGTATTTAGAATTCCACAAACATATATTGATTAAAAATGAACTGCATGGAATAACGAAATTGAGATTAAAAAAAAAACAAATAAAATATTTTTTTCATTATCACTTCCATTACGAATACCATCAGGGCGCTGTGTGTGTTGACAGTCGGTCGGAGGGGGTTGGGTCGTGTAGTATCTGCACATCGGTTGTCATGTGTCCGTCGATTAAAGAGGATACTTGCGTCACCCGTGAACTTCCCTCTATTCCTTCCTTCATCACCATCATATAAAATCATACTCGCTTCCCCCCCCCAAAATTCAAAAGCGGATCCCCGCCTTTTTTATTACATACTAGGAAACATCTCACACTCACACACACGTATAGATGATCAGTAAGGAGGAGCCTCGACCTGAGCCCTGACAGAACGTTACAGGTGTACTATTTCGTCAGGCCGCGGTTAGGAAGTATATGAGAGTGATTTTGGAAGTTATATTTATGTTCCATATAACATATTTATGGTTTATGTGTGTGTGTGTGTGTGTGTGTGTGTGTGTGTGTGTGTGTGTCTGTAATTATGTTAGCTTATGTTTGGTTAGTTATTAGTTGGAGTAAGTTGTCGTGGAGATTTTTCAGGTTAGGTTAGATTAGATTAGCTTAGGTTGTGTTAGATTAGGTTAGTTATTAGTTGGAGTAAGCTGGAGTTAAGATTCTTCTGGATATACAAAACACTAAAGTTATTATCCAGCGTAATCCTCCCACACACCCCAGCAAAATGATTCACAATGGAGACTGATTAATGAATGCTTGTGTTGTGATAATAATTCCTCTTATTGATTAACGAACTTTAAATAAAATGGAACAAGGTTGAGTGGTGGTTGTTGAACTGATATAGAAATGTTAAGTGGTAGTAGATATAGTGTAAAATAAGTCATTGAGTGATACTGTAGTTGTGTAGTACCCAAGTTTGGTTCACTTGTATGTTACTGAGGAAATTATTCAATCAGGATTTTTTTACAAGGATGATTGGTGTACCTGAAGTTGATGATCGTTTTTTTTTTTTTTTATTATTATTATAATGGTTGCCCCTCCTGTAATGAGAATGGCCAGGCCCAAGGGCCACCTAGGCGTGAATTTGTTTAAGGTGTTGAAGCTGTCGCCAACACAACAACCACACCCTGAGTTAATGAGCTGAGTGACCCAGTGTCAAGGAATAGTCCGTGGCCAACTGCACTGGCTAACCATTACCCCGTAACACGACGCGCGAATCGATTAACATCCAGGTCCCCAATTACTGTTGGGTAGATAGAGGTAAATGACGCAAAGGAACTTGCTCATGGTCTCACCCTGCCCGGAAATGGAACCCGGGTTCATTCGCTTGCGAGGCGAGCAAGCTGACAATTACACCTTGTGTTGCCAACGTACACACACACACACACACACACGTCTCCTGACGTAGATATGAGAGAAAGAGAGAGAGAGAGAGATCTAAGCAGCTTATTATCATCCTACACCAACAGGAAGCGACAGACAGACAGACAGACAGACATCACAACCACCAAGTTTTTCTCAAATTAACATAATCTCTTGTCGTCGTGTCCGTGTGGCTGTCGTGTTTGTCAATCCAGCAATTTCTCTTCTTTCTTCTCTCATGATTATTTCTTCTTTTATTTAATTTTTTTGTTGATTTTCGTCTTCATTTCTTCATTTAAAATTTTCGTGATTTCTTTCCTTCCCTCTATCCTTCTTTCTTTCCTTCCCTCTATCCTTCTTTCTTTCCTCGCCATCCTCTTTATTTTCACCCTTCCATCATCTTTATCAGTTTTTCAATTTTCCCTGTCTCCTTCCTCCCTTCCTTTTCCTATTCTCATCTTTCCTTCAACCTTCCCTCCTTCATAATTCCTCTCCATCTCTCCCTCTATTCCTTCCTTCATCACCATCATATAAAATCATACTCGCTTCCCCCCCTCCCTCCCCCCAAAAAAAAATATTCATCCCAACTTAAAAATTCACGTTTCCTGGCCACTGAGATCACCTACCCTGACCTTACCTTTACTTTGACCTGACCTGACCTCTCCCGAATGATGCCTTATACCTTATACCCAAACGATATATACCCATACACCAAATGAAACTCGAAGAGACTGACTATAATGTGTGTGTGGATATTAATCTGTTATCATTCAATCAAAAGTTTATAAGGTTTTACAAAGTTGTTTTCATTTTAATGTGGACTGGAGACCCTGTATAATATAAGTTGACTAATACTATACTTATGAGTGGGAGTAAACACTAATTCACATCACTCTCTCTCTCTCTCTCTCTCTCTCTCTCTCCAGTCTATTTCCCTCGTCTTCCCTCTCAATAATATCATTCTCTCAATCTACATCTCTCTCTCTCTCTCTTTCTCTCTCCCAGAATATCAACAGTGAGTAAATATAAATAACCACACGATTTTACAGAATAGGGATATATATGTGTTAGAGAGAGAGAGATAAACTAACCATGGGACCTGATCTATCACTCATTTGAACCTAACCTAACCTAACCTCAACTATGCTTACAGAACCATTCCCCTCCGTCCCCCCCCCCCTCGGCCCCCAGCCCTTGACTGTAGGAGGAATGGGCGAGATAGGGCAGGAAAGGTCAACTGGGTGAGTATACACAAGGTCAACAGAGGTCAGGAGCCAAGAGGTACAGATCTCCGTGGGTCATGGTGGTCATACTATATAACTGTCCTGTAGAAGGTATTGTTTCTCTCTCTCTCTCTCTCTCTCAGATAACCCCCAAGTTTGTTATGACTCTTCCTGGACAGTGTATTTTTATCTTCAAATAGGATATGTTATCGTGTATCTCTTGTTAGAACGAGGGAACAAATAATTTATTGAATAATGGCAGGTTGAGGGAGAGGGCGATGTACTGTACAGAACTAAACAAATAATTTTTGGGAAATACATTGTTTTTAACATTCAGTGCCATAATATTCTGACTTGTACTGTTTAACTATAATCTGCCTACGCTACCGTTCACGGGATGAATATGGGTGCACAATAAACTAGCCGCTGTATGTGGCAAAATTCAAAAGCGGATCCCCGCCTTTTTTATTACATACTAGGAAACATCTCACACACACACAGACACGTATAGATGATCAGTAAGGAGTTAGCCTCGACCTGAGCCCTGACAGAACGTTACAGGTGTACTATTTCGTCAGGCCGCGGTTAGGAAGTATACGAGAGTGATTTTGGAAGTTATATTTATGTTCCATATAACATATTTATGGTTTATGTGTGTGTGTGTGTGTGTGTGTGTGTGTGTGTGTGTAATTATGTTAGCTTATGTTTGGTTAGTTATTAGTTGGAGTAAGTTGTAGTGGAGATTTTTCAGGTTATGCTGCTCTAACTTAACTTAGCCTAACTTAACCTAACCACCACCATCATCACCACCATTACTATCAGCACCAGCATTACCAACACTCGTTACCACCACCACCACCATCACCAACACTCATCATCAACTTACCATACACGGTGAGGTCGACAAGAGCGAACAGTGTTGGGGACACCTCGAAGTCCACCCGACACCTGTACCTGCCCGTGTCACTACCTTGTAGGGGGTCAAAGGTCAAGTGAGCACCTGTAGCAACTGACTTGACCCGACCTTTGACCCCGGGATCCACGTACTCCTGCTGTTCCCCGCCCTCTCGTAGGTCAAGACTGTGGGAGGAGAGACAGTCGTTTTGCAGGTCAGGTTAAATCAGGTTAGCTTAGGTTAGGGGCCTAAACGGACTGGGGCCTAAACGGACTGGGGCCCATTTGACATGTAATAAGTTATCATTATACATACACAACTTAAGAATGTTTATTATTATGGATTATTTCTCAAGAATTCCTTCTTCTTCTCTTCTCCCTCCTGCTTTATCCTCTTCTTATTCCTCCCTTACTCTATCCCTTCCCTCCCCCTCCCTCACCCCTCCTCCACGTCACCCCCCTTCTCCCTCCCTCACCCCTCACTAGACACGCTGTCATTTAACTTGGGCCAAAAAGTTTGTTTTCACTTCTGTTGGACGAGTTAAAGGGTATAATAAGAGACTAATGTTTCTTAAGTGTGTGTGTGTGTGTGTGTGTGTGTGTGTGTGTGTGTGAATTGGACCAGGACTGACCAATGAGTGACGTTGTCCCCCAAAGTTTGTAAGGAATCGGTCAAGCGAGATACAAGTTACATCTCAAACACTGACAGACACAGACGACAGACAACTTAATGTTACCTTACCATAATAAAACCGTATACCACATCGCCTCTCTCTCTCTCTCTCTCTCTCTACTGTCCCTGTTCTTCCGTCTCTCTCTCTGCCTTACTTTATTTCTCCCCTTGTCTTAATCGCTTTTCCTCCCTGTGTATAATTACGTGTGTGTGTGTGTGTGTCATTACGTTCACAGCGTGTACACTTCCTCTTGCACAAACGCCATGACCATTAACAGCGTGTACACCACCACTACCACGTGTCAAGACGTACACACACAAACACACACACCATGAACGTAATAGTCTGTACACATCCAGCGTGTGTGTGTGTGTGTGTATGTATTATTTACAAATATTATAAACATTAAAATCATGCACACCTTTGCATGTGTATAAGTATATAAATTAACCATAGTTAGTTTATCCATGTGCACGACCACGGTGTACACAGCCACTGGCGTACAGGTAGTCCCCGCGATGCTTTGATCACGTCTCAACAAGTCTGAACAAGTTTCAACGAGTTTGAACTTGTTTAAACGTGGCCATCGGCGTGTAGAAGCAATCTGGCAGAGAGGTCAGACTTACTTGTGCTCTTTCATTCATCTCGGATCAAATTCTTTAAAACTCGTACGACAAGTTTTTCCCGTGTGTAAATAACAGGTGAACATATCAAGATAACAGGTGAACATATCAAGATAACTGGTGAACATAGCAAGATAACAGGTGAACATATCAAGATAACAGGTGAACATATCAAGATAACTGGTGAACATATCAAGATAACAGGTAAACATAGCAAGATAACAGGTGAACATAGCAAGATAACAGGTGAACATATCAAGATAACTGGTGAACATATCAAGATAACTGGTGAACATATCAAGATAACTGGTGAACATACCAAGATAACTGGTGAACATATCAAGATAACAGGTGAACATAGCAAGATAACAGGTGAACATAGCAAGATAACAGGTGAACATATCAAGATAACAGGTGAACATATCAAGATAACAGGTGAACATAGCAAGATAACATGTGAACGTAACAAGCTAACAGGTGAACGTAACAAGATAACAGGTGAATGTAACAAGATAACACGTGAACGTAATAAGATAACAGGTGAACATATCAAGATAACAAATGGACGTAACAAGATAACAGGTGAACATATAAAGATAACAGGTGAACAGAAGACATTACACCTGGGGGCCAAGATGACGACCTAATTACTCCCCAAATCCCGCAGGTAATTGTCCACGTTTCCTCATCTCAGATTACAGGGAAGATTTTCACGTAAGAAAGTTTTTAGGATCCTACATTTGTAATTTTTTCATTTTACACTGAAGATATTTTTAAGATCAGTCATTTGTAAGTTTTATTTTTAATTTTTCACGTAAGTTTTTTCTAAGATCCCAAATTTGTAACTTTGATTTTTCATTACCTAACCTAAACCTAACGTAACCTAACCTAACTAACCTAAACCAAACCTAACCTAACCTTACCCCGTGTGGTCAAAAGTTTTATTTCTATTTACAAGATCAAAGTTTTAAGTAGAAGTAATTCATCGGTGACTCAATGGTAGAAGATAAAAAATAAATAAACTTTGAACTTTTATAGGAAAAACCAGGTATTTTATTTTTGTTTATTTTTTTGGTGTGCTTTGATATGTAATAAGAGATAGATGTTATTCGTTTAAATATATATATAATGCCCATAAGGTGTCATTATATTTACTGAAAGTTGAATCTCAGTGGAACCTTATGCAGTGATGTTTGGCAAGAGAACTGACCTAACTTCATTGACCTGAAAACTAAAGAAAAAAAAAATTAGGGTATTTTTGGGGGTCCAGGAGGAGAAGAAAATCTGCTAAACGGTTCACAATATTGGGAAATGGTTGGACATGGTTGACATTTCCTAGAACAAAGTTGTGTACGAGAAACACTTTATGTTTGATGACTTCCTGGACGGGCGGGTCACACACACACACACACACACACACACACACACACACACACACACACACACACCTCCCAATAGTGTGTTTATATACTGAGACTGGTGTGTTTATGTCTCCGTTATTTCCCCCTTTCCCTTTATTCCCCCCCCACCTATCCATACCCTCCCCTTATTCCCCCTCCCCTTATCCCACCTCCCTCCCTTGTACTGTATAGTCACTTATTTGTATCTGAGAGCTACTACTACTACTACTACTACTACCACTACTACTACTATTTTTTTTTTCGTGGCCTCCAGCCTCCCCCAATAGCCACACCTTCGCCACCATTTAATTACCTTAATATTAAATATCCTAATACATAAGAAGCTATCCTATCTGTGTTAAATTAGTTGAGCCGCAGATCTATGCGGCATTCAGTGACTGTAGCCTCATAGTCAATATCTGCAGCAGTTGTCGGAGTAGGGGCAGAAGCTCTCGTTCCCCTGAGGCAGAGCAAAGCCGACCGAAGGAGAGAGAAGGACAGTCGACATCTCATCCAGGCTGTAACATAACTTCTGGGCTGCTGCTTCTGTTCGGAGATCAACTCCGCGAGTCTGGCGTAGAAACATCTTGCACTTGGGCCCATCCCACCAGAGGTTGTGAACACTAGAGGAGTGAAGCTGCCTTGATCAACATTTTGAATTCTTTCCCCATATGCCCTTCTCTTGTCGTTCTCGTTCCTCCTATGCGCAGCATCGAGAGCTAGGTTACGGTGACAAACGGCCATGGGATCAAAAATCCTGATGTCGAAGAAAGCTCGCTGTCCCCGCGTCCAGAATCCTCGAGCACTGACGTCCACACGGGCTTCGTTAGATGTGTTTGAGGTCCTGTGTTGGAGGATCTCGCCATCCAGTGGAAGGAGGGTCGGTTCTACCATGACGTCCCGGCAGATTTCCTTCAACATATTTGCTGTGAGATCCCTTACCTCGTCATGCCTCATGCATATGAAGCCCCCCCCCTTCTTGCAAACCATGGCGTGATCGCCATCATAGGAATAGCCACACACGCATTGGGAGGGCAAACCATCTACTGGCCAACCGTACCTTAGAGCAATGGCATCTGTAAATTCTTGTTTGTTAAGGCTGAAACCATTTGCCCTTATCAGTAACGTAGTTAACCAGTTCGTGGCGCCCACCTCCTGCGTTATAGCTACTTTTTTTGTCAAATTTTCTGGAACCTGCAGCAATAGTTGCTGCAACATGTCATTTGGGCAGTGCTGCCGATCTGTTGTAATGGACCTACGGATCTTATTAACTTCGCTGGTGTCCACTTCCCCTGTTGCATTCTGGGCTATTATGTGATCAGTGAGGGCTGCCGTGAGCTTAAGTGAATTTTGATGTTCAGAGTCAGCAATCTCCTCTGGATTAGTTAGTCCCATCCCTCCCAGTCTTGGTGGAAGTTCAAGAAGTGTTCTTTCTACTGGGGTTAAGTCGTGGTGTTTCACTAGTTTGGGAATGAGCTTGACACTGATTGCTTCTTCCAAAGGGTGGAGGAGGGGTCGGATCTCAGGGATGGTACGCATCAGGTAGTTCCAACGATGCTTGACTCCATGTGTGAATGCTGCAAAGGCCGCATGTGGCTCTGTGTTAGCAATCTCCGATAGAGCATGGATTTTGCTAACCCACTCGTTCACCTTTCCCCCTACGTACTGGGTCTTGAAGTCCGTAGTGCCAATTACTGCGCCTAGATGTCTTTGGCCGTCCTTAGTTATTTTGACCTCACTTTCGCCGAAAACCTCCACAGCCTGATCATAATGATCTGGCTTCACGATGAGGAAGGATTTGCTGGCGTTTGGGTGGTACCCTATTTGTGGACCTCGCGATGTTACCAGGTCCCACCACTTTTTGATGTCCTCCACTTTTCCTGCTCCTGTGAGGTCATCAGCATATGCCACTTGTTTGACCCCAGTTGTTTCATACTTTATTTCTTGTTGGAGCACTGATAGGCCTATTGCATACATTGCCATTGCAACGGGGTCCCCCTGTGTTGTTCCCTTGGTCGACTGTAGGATGGTATCACCTCGTAGAGCCTTGTTGTTTACTACGTAGAGGTCTGAAGGATTCCTGTACGAATTTTCAACATACATCGCAAAGCTAGGACACTTGATCTTGATGTTGTGCAGTGCCGCCTTGCGGTTAAGTATGTTGAATGCGTTTGAAGCATCCACCAGGAGAACGGCCTCACAATCACGCTGCTCAAATATCAATCTCATGGCGTGAATGGCCGCCTCCCCACCAGCCCGGTGGCCAGCACACACTTGTAGGTTCCCTGCTGCTGCCCTGACATCATCCTTTACCACCTCCATTATACACTTTCCGATGATCCGCCTCAGCACTTCCCCCACCCCTATAGGTCTACATCCTGGTTTCTTTTCCAGAGGAATAAGGCGGCAGGCCGTCAGAGCCTGGAGGTGATGGCAGCAAGAGGATGCAAGCTTTCTTGCAAGGGTGGCAATGGCAGTGCAGAGATCGCTTGCTACAGGGCCAAACTTGTTTGTGCTGAGGATGACTCTCCAACCATTTGCATCCAGACCTGAAGGGCCGGCTCCTCCTCGAGTCTTCAGTGCCTTTTTTCACACCATCTCTCCTGTTATTTTCTCGAACAGGACAGCATTTGGTGGGATATAGTCACCCTGGAACCGGATGCCTTCATCTTCGCTTGCAGGGGGATGTTTCTCTTTCAATAGTTTTAATGTCTCTCTGTTTATTGGCATCACTCCACCGGAGGATTCCTGTGTGAGAGATCTTACCGCGAGAGACACTTTTCCCACACGCATTTTGTTTCCAAATTTTCTTGCCACGTCATCGGTGTTTTGCTTTCCGTCACCCGTAGATTTTAGTCTCTCCTGCAGTGTTCTTGCTTCACATAGGAGATCATCTAGGGCCCTGGTCTGCCACATTGTCAACCTTCTCTTCATTGCTGCCACATTTTCTTTGTGCTTAGCCTTTGTGTGTGTCCTCTGACAAAATAGATGTGGTATTATTGCCAGTATTTGAAGAGCTAGGGGGGCGAGGAAGCGGTCCTGAGTGTAATCAGTCATGAAGTGAGTCATCTCCCGAATCATTTCTTTGGTGGCCGCACACTTGGGTGGTTCAAATAAGTTAGCGGGCGACCACTTGACAATTTCTGAGTAGGTTTCTTTGACCCATACGCCTGCATTTTCCATCGACATGCCATTCCACTGAGGCGGCTGTCTCTCATTCTCCTCGTGGACACCTGCTACTGAGGGAGCAGCATTTATTAATACTACATTATCGGGTTGAGTAGACTCACTGCTATCATTTCGGATATCATCGGGTAGTTGGGTCCCGGCGATATCCACTGTGGCCGCCTGTGTCGGCTCCCTGCGACGTGGGTTCCGACACTGGTCTAGCTTCCTGCAATCCACACATGGTCGGCTGTTTCTCGCACAAACACAATTTGTGCAGTTTTGGTTCGGGCTAGCACAGACGCAGCAAGGAATGTTACCAGGCATAGTGACCAGCACCTTGGGCGACGGTAACGTCCGCCTCCGGACATCTGATTTAGTCCCAGGCACAAGATTATACTGGTTCTTATGAGGGAAGGGCGGAGAGGTGACAGGCTGGACTGGTGTGTCCAGGTAGTAGGGGCATACGTGCGCGCGTGGGTGTGTAGGTTACCCCCCCTAATAGCGACCATCCATACATCAGAATGATG
>NW_024733740.1:0-12876 GCF_018991925.1 Homarus americanus
AACATACATACAATATAATGTTTCTCACCTTTGATCTTTTTTCCTTTTTGCATTTATTTATGGTTGGTTATTTAAAATAAGGCCAATTCACTTAAAGTATTGGCATCAAATTTTACCGGCTGGTGTACAGTAGTGTAGTGGACGTCTCCCCTACAACTGCGTAGCCACAGCCACCACCTGCTACCGCCTTCCCTAGCAACCAACCAGATGTTACCGTATCTTAGCAACGGAACTAGGAACCGGCGACTTCTCGGGTTTTCCCAGCATGACTCATAACGGCTGCTGGGTACATAAGCTCTGTCTCTCCACTGAGGTTCATTCTGACCATTCTTCTTGAACAAGCAACACCTCCTCCTCCGCCGCTGCCTGGCTCCCTTCGCTTCTCCTCGCCTGCCTGGCGGTCCTCGCTCCCGCCAGCGAGCATGGCGACCCACCAGCTGTCCTTCTCTGAGCTTCCTCACCAACCAACTCTCATTCTGCCCATCTTCCTGAACAAGCAACACCTCCTCCAGCAAGCTCCACGCTGTTAACATTCATTCAACCAGGAGGCCAGCAACAGGCAACATCTTCTCTAACGAAGCTCCTGCACATCTACCTCCTTCAACACGCTACTCACCGAACGTCTTCTACTGAGCAGCTCCTCACCACACGGCACCTCCAGCACCAGACTGTCTATCATATAACTTATATTATATAAGAAAACCACATTAGAGTTTCCTTCCATCCTGAGTGCTAGACAACATTAATATCTCGATACCCCTACAAATGGTGACTCCCGGAGATTAGCACTCACACAGGATGGAGGAGACACTGATCACGCTCCCAGTCTTCAAGCAGACACCAGCTCCTCTTCCTGCCCCACGCACCACATTCTGACGACCCCAGCACACCCGTCCTGCCTCAGACGCCGACCCCGGCCCAGCAATAACCCCTGACGCGGCCTCTGTTCCTGAACCCGGACCCACACACACCCCTCTTTTCTCCCCCAGGTACTCCCTGCTAATGTCCTGCACCCTGCTGCTGTCGTGGACCCAGCTGCTGTCACAAGCCCTAATCCGCTTCTGCTGACGCAGCCCCTGCTCCTGACCCAGGCCCACACACACCCCAGCAGGCGCATCTGACGACCCTGTACCTGTCGTGAGGGAAGCACAACATTCACCGCCTCCACACACCCTTTTTCTCCCTTCTCCCACAGATAGTGTGTATCTAGACAGTTGTATTTCAGCGATCGGCTCATCACGCCATCGCCGTTGTCTCACATGAGGCATGCACCGCCCGGTCTGCCTCACATGTGCTAAGCAACTCTACAGACAACAAGTCTCCTACACCGCCTGGAGGGAAGGGGGAGTATTGTAGTGGACGTCTCCCCTACAACTGCCTACAACTGCGTAGCCACAGCCACCACCTGCTACCGCCTTCCCTAGCAACCAACCAGATGTTACCGTATCTTAGCAACGGAACCAGGAACCGGCGACTTTCTGGGTTTTCCCAACATGACTCATAGCGGCTGCTGGGTATATAAGCTCTGTCTCTCCATTGAGATTCATTCTGACCATTCTTCTTGAACAAGCAACACCTCCTCCTCCGCCGCTGCCTGGCGGTCCTCGCTCCCGCCAGCGAGCATGGCGACCCGCCAGCTGTCCTTCTCTGAGTTTCCTCACCAACCAGCTCTCATTCTGCCCATCTTCCTGAACAAGCAACACCTCCTCCAGCAAGCTCCACGCTGGCACCTCCAGCACCAGACTATCTATCATATAACTTATATTATATAAGAAAACCACATTAGAGTTTCCTTCCATCCTGAGTGCTAGACAACATTAATATCTCGATACCCCTACAATATATATATATATATATATATATATATATATATATATATATATATATGTAAATTGTAATTTACATATTATTCATATTATGCTAGAGCGCCCATAAAACATGAGAAACGTTTGAGTCCCCCAGTAGAGATGTCCGTTCTCTATCCACTCCAGGATGTCCGTTTTCTTTTTGTGTACTCGCTCAGGGACTCAAGTATTTCTGTATATGACACAGGATGATAAGGGAATTTGAATTTATTTGTTTATTTATTTATATATAATATACTGTATTATATTAAATATACTGCAAGTATTTTCTTTAATTTATATACGTGTTTCGCGAAAAGGGAGGCTACATTTATGGTGATCGTTAAGGACCAAACTCCGAATCCATGACGTGACTTCTGTTCATTATTTATATCCTAAATTTACCACTGTAGGTAGTTTCAAGAATTAATGCAGTCATTTACTGAATATTCTTTGCAAAAAAATAAATTTTAAATGAATTATTTATAAGAGATAAGTATTATGATCAGTAAATATACAGATAAGCATTACTGACCGCCTCCAAACACAAGGACGGCTAAAAATAGCCACAGGCGGTCACAGTCAAGGTCACTTTCCCTTTCTTGTCACTGGCAAATGGGGGTGGGGGGGATGATAATAGCAGCTGTTTTTATTATGGTATGTTAGACTGGTTTATAATACATTTTTATTATTTTAATATACCGGTAATCTTCATTTTAATCCAGGTTCCCAAACGTAAGTTTCAGTATAAAATAATAAGTGGTAGGACCTTGTGAGTGGTTTACCATGTTTCCATCACCACTCTTGACATGCTAAACCACAATATTTAAGAGGTAAGAATTTTATATCTGGTGCTTAAGACGACCCCCTAACTTTGGGCTGATTTTTTTATAGTTCAAAATCCGTCTTATAGGCATAGATATACGGTAAGCAAGTTATTGGAAGCTCCAACAACTTGTCCCTGAATACGAATTCGCAACTTTCGATTTACAGCAGGTACCTACTTTGATGCTAGGTGAACAGGGACCAAGGAGACTAGGAAGATTGTCCAAATAACTTCTGCCGGCCCGGGAATCGAACCCGTGACCTTGCTTGCGAGGCAAGAGCGGTACCGCTCCACCAGCGCCCCCTCAGTTCCAGAATAGCCTCAACTGCTACAGGGAGCTGAACAAGGACAAAATTTACCGTCAATGCCAAACAACTTTGGACAAGTTTTTTCCCCAAGAGCCAGGCCTGTAGCAGATGAAGCAGATGATGACCTTTTAAAATAAAATATTAAATAAAACCTGCATCACAACCTATTTTGTGCCAATGAAGAGTCTATAATGCCAGGCAATACATTCTTCAGGTTCCTGGTTTTCATTTAACTTTTCAGCCACCGGGTAGCTAATTCTACCAGTATTTGCCTTACAACTCAGGCATGGCTGGCAACTGTTCTCCAATTTTTGGAAAACATGTACAGTACACCTGTACAGTGTTTGACATAGAGCACAAGTGGCCATGGTCCTGTACTTTGAAGACTCCAAAGTGATCCGGTTGTGCCTGGCTGAGAAAACCTGCCTGAAATACTCCACCTCTTAGTTCTCAAAGAGTTTTTAACTCTGAAGGGATCAAGGGGGAGACAAAAGTGGAGCGCCTGAAGCTGAATGGAGACCTAAAGATCGCTTTCGCCGATTATGGCCAACCCGTACAACTGTAGGAGCTCACCGCCATCAACGGCATTTCAGTGATCCAATAATCCATCAGTACGACAACCTGAAGTTGGGAGTGATCTCCCACGCCGAAATTTCCCACCTGAGTCAAGACGAGATTGACAAACTACTCATGAATCAGCTCCACTGTGTCCAGAAGCTGTCCGATACGACGGCTCTGGTTGGACACCATGAAACTCTGCCCCAGGAAGTCCAACTGGCCTGGGAAACCGTCTAAGTCACGCCCTACTGCCGACCCAAGCGTTGCTTCAAATGCCAGAACTACGGACACACCATCAACAAGTGCAAGGCGCAGGAGGATGTGTGATCCCTGTGTGGTACCTCCGGACACCGCTACACCTCCTGTCCCAACACCGAGAAAAAGTGTGCTGCTGCAGCGGCCCACACTCCTTTGCCGACCGGACCTGCCCCAAGTGGAAGGAGGAATGCAGGGTAGTCAAGGTTTGCCAAAACAAGAAACTTAGTTTGCACCAAAGTTAAGAAAAACAAGAAACAAAAACACAAGAAGAGAAGAAAAAACAAGAAAAGACACAAGTTACCAAGAGACAAGAACACCACGGGCCCCTTGGGGCAGACGAACACCTCATCACGATCACCTCCCCCGACTTCCTCAACAACTACGAGCAACTAGGGCACGAAGAACAGGACCTAGACACTCGAGAGTGGATGGTCCAGGACAGCAAAAAGAGGAGGAAAAGAAGATCGTCAACTTCAATCTAACAAGGTCCCCATAACAGAAGACCAAGATATTTCTATCGAGTAGCCCGTCCATCAAACAAGCAAACAACACCAAGAAAACACCACACCCAAGGGATCAAGCTGACCAGGAAGAAGAGAGAAACCGTTGCTCGACCTGACGCCTGACCTTCACCTGACTCATCACCTCCTGCCGCATCCAGGCTGGGTGCTGCTGCCTCCTCAAACTTACCACCCCACACCACGCAAGCTGTGTTAAGCCACAGCATCTATCTTCTCCTACTAAAAGTCCCTTCCATCCTCCCTTTAAACTTCTACTGAACCTCCTTCACCCCTGTCACTAGCCAGTGATTGATTGACAGTGTTTGTATCTGTACCACATGAGTGTTTTTCTATTTTATGTCTTACTTTACTATATTTGTACTGTATTTCCATCAACTGTATTTATATACAGTACTCTTGTTTATAACTTTATGAAATGAAATAATCAGTTAACATGTGCGCAGGTGGCAGCATGTGTGGCAGCAGCACTGGGAACCTTGTCCTCAGGTGCTGTTAGCGGCTGGACAGCCGGGACGCTCACCTCTATGGATGCTGACCCACAAATCCAGATGGGAACCTCTGAGAATGCTTGGATGGGTATGTACACACCCCAATGCTCCTTACTGATTTACATATGACGCATGATAAATCTGTTCATTATTCATCTTTAAAAAGAAGTTCAAGTCCTCAATTCCATCTTTTCAATTATAAATATTTAAAGCATAAGAACAATATTCTGGTGTATGGAGTCCCTCAAAGTCAGTCAGATATGGCTTAAATGAGTTTCTAGAACACTGTGAAGGAGCCCCGAACGTAAGAATTGTCCTAAATTGCTGGTTAGACTAATGAGGAAGCAAGAGAATAAACCATGTTCTCTCAGGGTCACAGTAGATATGAAAACAAAGTGGATTATTATTTAACAAACAGGCAAAACTTCAGAACCAAACCTTTCAGAATACTTTCATGAATCCAAATCACACAGTAACTCAGAGAGAGGCATACAGGAAACTACTGATGAGCTTGAGGCAGTACTGTATAGAGAGGAATCAAGGAACATAAGGGATGGAGACTGAAGGATTTCTGCATGAGGAATGTAGTGGTGGTAAATGCAATCATGGGATACTTGAGGAATGTGCATGTGGGAAAAGTATGAGGACTCTTAACCCCACCACTTTCCACCTATAGAGAAGCAGACAAAATATAAACATGCAGATGCTTCCAAACAAATGTTAACAAGTTATTACGGGTAATTAAACATCTAAAGTACATGTACTCTGCATCGACTGAACAATACAAAGTGCAAGACTATGTACCTTGCTTGTACTACTACTAC
This sequence comes from Homarus americanus, assembly GCF_018991925.1. NCBI lineage: Eukaryota > Metazoa > Arthropoda > Malacostraca > Decapoda > Nephropidae > Homarus > Homarus americanus. The sequence continues at coordinate 5,628 of NW_024733740.1, forward strand.
TTGATGAAAACATTTCTGTACCTGTATCTAAATGTGAGAAAGATTTGAGTGTGTATGGTGACATGAAGTGAAGTTTTCTGAGCACAGTGAGAAGAAGATAAAGCTTGCTATTAAACTGGCAGTACTTAGATGGTCCGTCTCTAATAGGGCTTTTCAAAAGTATAGTGCTTCCACACTTGAAGTACAGCTATTCCTCTTCTTACAAAAAGAATGCATTCCTAGAAAAAGAGAAAGAAGACATTCAGCTATCAAAACTATATATATTCAGAAGGGAAGACTTGCCCTATAAATCTATAGGAAAATACTGTATTAAAGAGGAGTTTTGACAGTCTTTACAACTCTTTATCTAGCATAAAAGAATGTGAATTCGATTATAAAATACAGCACTCCAGGGTATAAGAAAACATAAAAAGATTTAAAATACTGTACATAAATAATAAAATAATTACTCAATTCTAAGAAAAAGCTGTCGTGGAGGGTAAAATATATTATTGTACAGTATGTACTGTCTATGTTTGTCTTTGATACCCCCCAAATGTTCTACACTACTGAGGGTATACACAAACACTTGTTATCTTGAAAATAGGTTCTTATTCTCATACGGGAGATATACAGAGGAAACAAATAGACGTGGGCTTCCACACCATAAGGACTAGCGATCTCAACTCTCTGTATCACTCCGCGCTGGCATGTACAGATGCCAGCATTCACAAGCTGAATACATAAAATGTAAATATGATAATTCACATACATAACATGGTGCATAATAAATGGAAATATTACATAGGATTAATACATGTTCTGTAATACTTTACTATACATAATTAATAGAGTAATATAAGAATACACAGCTTAAGGTACTACTTTGTGTCTATATTATACACCTCCCTCCCCCCTACACGCTCATAATTTCATCTTGAGCGGACCTTTTGTTTCTGAGTCACTCGGACCTGCGGAGTACCGGGGCAGAAACACAGGGTGGGAATGGATTTACTGTAAAGACATCAGCATTAGGGGACTCTACTGGGGAAGGGTCAACACTTGGCAGCTCCACAGGTCGGAGGAAACGACGGTTCCTCCACCATACTCTACCACTAGGAAGACGCACTTGGTAGTCCCTGGACTGGCCAATACCCATGACAACCCCAACCTTGTCCCAGCGGTGAGATACCGGATCTTGAATCCTGACCTGCTGGCCGATACTCAACCTGGGAAGGGGCGGGCATGACAGTCGTACCGAGCAGCGACATCTGCGGCTCGTTCTGCTGCACGGCGGTCACATTCCTTCAGTCTTGGCCTGCCATTCTTGAGAAAAAGACTTCGGGTGGGCAGGAACACAAGACCTGAGATGATGTCCATATAGAACCTGGGCTGAGGAGTGTCCGGTGAAGTTCGGGGTGTTGCGTAACTCTAACAAACCTCGATCGAAGTCCTCACAGTCGATATTTCCTGAGGGTGACACCTTAAGGATCAGGTGTTTAACAGTCTTGACTGCGGCTTCAGCGTGTCCATTCGCCTGGGGGTAGTGGGGCGAGGTCACGACATGACGGACTCCCCAACGGTCCATGAAGTCCCGGAACTCGTGGCTGGTGAACTGGGGTCCTCCATCAGTCCTGAGGCGGAGGGGAACACCAACTTCTCTGAAGTAATGTCTGAAATTCCGGATGGTAGCAGTAGCCGTTGTATCACTACCACAGGGGACGACAACAGGCCATCCAGACAGTCGGTCGGCAATGACAAGGAAGGACTTCCCTGCCACTGCAAAGAAGTCGGCCGACACAGACTCAAAGGGTTATTGTCGCACATTAAAGGTTCCTGTTGCTGGCTGGGTTGCAGAATCTGGCAAGGCTCACAGACACGGACGGTACTTGCAATGTCCGCGTCGATTCCGGGCCAAAATACAGTCTGCTTCGCCCGTCGCTTGGTGGCCTCCACTCCTCGATGGCTGTCGTTAAGGCGGGTCAAGGTACGGCGGCGTAGGGCAGCAGGAATGACTACTTGTGGACCATACAAGACGAGGTCTCCGTCACAATAGAGGTCCTCACGTATCTTCCAGTATGGGAGTAGCGATTCATGAAGGTCGTATCGGTTAGATGGAAATCCCTGGGACACACAGTCGACGAGCCGGATATAGGAAGGGTCGGCCCGGGCTGCGGTGCGGAGATCTTCAAGGGTCTTGTCTGCATCCCTTGCTGTAGACTCTTCTGATGTGAAGACGGCCTTCAATGAGACTACTGACTTGAGGGATGCGGCAGCTGTAGAACACAACATCTCGCCCTCTGGGGTGGGGCGACTGACAGGGGCGCGGGACAGAGCATCCAGGATGCACAGCAGCTTACCCGCACGCCACACAGCCGTGAAGAGATAAGGCGAGAGCTTCTCATTCAAACGTTGAAGGCGAGGGTTCTCTACTGTATCCAAAGAGTAGTGATTGATAATAGGTACAAGAGGGCGGTGTTCCGTGAAGAGGGTGAAGTGCTGAAGTCCTATCAGGTAGAAGCGGCACTTCGCCATCGTCCAGACAACAGCCAACATCTCCAGCTCAATCGTGGCAAATCAGGTCTCGGCGTCTGTCAGGAACCGGGATCCACACTGAATTAAGCGGAGTTGTCCACCGCCATGGTCCTGCAGAAGGGCGTAACCAACGCCGTAGAGTCTGGAGGCGTCAGTCTGGAGGACGGTGGGTAGGGCTGGGTCGTAACAGGCGAGGACAGGTGGACTTAAGAGGGCCTGCTTGACTCGCTGGAAGGCCTCTTTTTGATCTGGGGTCCACAGGAATGTCTTCCTGGGGCTCAGCAGGGGGCGTAACGGCTGGGCTGCGGCGGAGATGTCAGGTGTAAATTCAGCCAGCTGATTGACCAGACCCAAAAAAGAACGGAGGTCTGTCAGGTTGGCAGGGGTTGGAAAATCCCTGATTCCAATTAATTTCTCCGGGTCAGCTGCGATACCTGATGCTGAGAGAGTGTACCCACAGAAGTTCACTGATGGTGCGGCGACTACAAACTTGTCAGCGTTGAGGGTAATCCCGTACTTCCGACATCTGGTGAGAACTTCATATATTCGGGAGAGGTGGGCACAGTAGTCTTCGTCATGGAGTAAAATATCATCAACCACCTTGACACAATTCGTGACTCCTTGAAGGGCCGCGTCACCACGTTGACAGAATGCATCGCCCGTAGCGGCAAATCCCATGGGGCCTCTGCAATACTGATATCTTCCATATGGTGTGATGAATGTAGTCAAATGCTGGTCTTCTTCGACCAATTCGATCTGCCAATAACCACATAAGGCGTCCATCATTGTAAAAAATTTCGCCTTCGGGTCCACATTTCGAACAGCTGCGAAGGGTGTGGGTGAAGGGTGGGCTGGACGGGAAACTTGCTGGTTAAGTTTTGATAGATCGGTGGTGATCCGTACTCCACCACGAGGTTTGGCGACAGGGACGAGAGGGTGGCACCAAGGTGAAGGTTCGTCTCCGGCCGGCTTGATGATTCCCTGAGCGACCATGGAGTCAAGCTCTTGTCTAACTAGCTCCTTGTAGGCGTGAGGAATCAAACGAGGGGTGTGGATGGCAAAAGGTGTGGCACCATCCTTAAGACGAATCTTCATAGGTGGACCCACCATCGGCTTGAGTGGTCTGGATCCTTAAGATTTCTTCGTAACCAACACGTCAGCAAACTCCTTGAGAAGGTAAGCTCTTGCGTCAGAAGGGGACGTGTTAGTAGAGATAGGGAGTTCCTTCAACCTGTTGACATGGGTGACCTTTAAAATAGGTTTGGGGAATTCCTTGGAAATAATGGCCAACTCTTGACAAGGGCCATATGATAAAAGCGGAGTCGGGATCCCATCATGAACATCAATCCGGGCTGAGCAAGACTGCTTACCAAAGGTAAGAGTAGCCCAGAAAGATCCCAAAGCTGGAGCCATCTTGAAACCATCAGCTGTCAATTTCGTTGTCCGAGGAGGGGGCTGTAGGTTGCGGACCAATTACTGAGACGTCAGCACCGGTGTCAAGTAACATCTGAAGACTGGATGACAAGTTACCGTGAGAAATGACGACACTGATGTGCTGGGGCGTCGTGTCTGTGGAACAATGTACACGACGGCAGGAACGACTGGGCACAGCATCTTGATGCTTGCCAGAAGGAGGGGGCGCGCCAGCACTACCTAAGGATGACTTCTTGGATCCTTGGTGGTGTCCTCTGTGTCTTCTTACGACAACATTTGTCATAATGGCCCACACGACCACAAAGTCTGCACTGAACTTTGCTAGCAGGGCACTTGACTGTGTAAGCCCAGTGACCCTGGCGGTCGCAACTTCTGCACACGCTTTGAGCAGCTGGGCACTGGGAGGCATCATGCTGTCTCGTGCAGCTGTTACACAAAGCTGCTGCTGAAGGTGTAGCTGGAGGGTGAGGGGTGGGGTTATCTTGCTGCTTCTTACCCTTTCTGTAGGAAGACACCGCCCTCACCTGGTCAGGTTGTGAGCGTAAAGCTGAAGTCGCACACCTGGCGGCCTCGTGCGCTCGACATTTTGCAACTACATCTTGAAGGGAGGAAGTGGGGTCAAGTGAAATGAGACGCAGAACTAGCTCTTCATCTCGAATACCCGTTAAAATAATTGTCTTGAGTTGTGTCTCTTCACAAACTTGAGAATGTCCAGGACAAACATCAACTTCCTCTGAACATCTTTTCAGTCTTACAAAAAATGCATCAAAAGATTCTCCATCAAGCTGCTTACATTGGAGGAGTTCTCTTCTTCTGAGTGCTTCTTTGCGTTGTTCCTTAACATGTTCCTGTAACTTGTCGAGCACGGCCTCTACAGTCAGAGTTGTCGTAGGAGGCACTTGAAGTGTGTGCTCGAGAGTACGTTGTGTCTCTAAGGACAAGCACATACGAAGCTGTATCATCTGTTTAGGCTGTGGTAAACTTGACAGGTCAACCATTGTTGCATAGTCTTGCCAACGTCGACGCCATTCCCGAAATATCGGATAAGAAGCGTCAGACTTCAGAGAGGGAGGCGTTTGTGCTGCAGCCTTTTGAGGAATTGTTGAACCGACTCTGGGAAATGAGGTACCAGTACCACTAGTCGTATCAGCATTAGTAGTAGCAGAAGAATCTTGTAGAGTAGATCGTTGTGGGGAGGCTAACAGGGAAATCAAGGCTTCAAATCTGTCTTGATCCTCTCTTCTTCTCAGGTCATCCTCACTTCTACGTGTATCTTCTAGTTCTCTGCGTCTTTGTTCATCTTCGTGGCGTCGTCTTTCAGACTCTCTGTACCGAATTTCTTCCTCTTCTCTCCTTGCAACATAGTCCTGGTGTCGAGAAGTTTCCATCCACTTAATCAGTTGAAAGAGATCCTTGGACGCAGGCACCGCAGGAGAGCTCGCTCGCAACGAACGAGGAGATTCTGTGGGTGATTGGGCGTTGTCACTGTGGGGAGCGTGGGGCCTGAGTGTGGGTGGGGAGAGATCTCCCAAGCTTAAACTCATAACCCCATCGTCCAGGGTATCTTTTTGATCCCTGTGAGACATGCCGACAGCTTCTGTACTCTATCTGTGCAAGAGACCGGGTCAACCCCTCATAATCTATGCACAGAACTACAGAAGTCTAAAGTAATACACAAGAATTTAATATAAAGTGGGCCTGTGAGTGCGTGTGTGTGTGTATGGCTCGTTGCCGGGAGGCTTGGCGCGCTGCCAGACATAGAAGCAGCTGGGCACAAGTCACAACTGAACCGAAGTTGTCTTAATGCGCGCTGCTCAGTTACCCAATGACCGTAGGCGGGAGGGGTTGTACTGCTGGGCAGCTCCCTCAGTCACCTGACTGCAGTTTGCAGACAATTCTGATTAAAATACACAACACAGCACTTCACAGAACACTTCACTTCAGAGCACAGCACTGTACACAGCATAGCACTTCACAACACTGTAAGTCCTGAGGCTTCTAGTCTGGCTGTAAATCCTTGGTGAAGCTGAAGACGAGAAGCCATTAACACAGTCCGGCGGGAAGGCTAAGTTCACTCTGAATCTCACTGAGAAATCTCACTGCGCCATCTATGTTTGTCTTTGATACACAAACACTTGTTATCTTGAAAATAGGTTCTTATTCTCGTACAGGAGATATACAGAGGAAACAAATAGACGTGGGCTTCCACACCATAAGGACTAGCGATCTCAACTCTCTGTATCACTCCGTGCTGGCATGTACAGATGCCAGCATTCACAAGCTGAATACATAAAATGTAAATATGATAATTCACATACATAACATGGTGCATAATAAATGGAAATATTACATAGGATTAATACATGTTCTGTAATACTTTACTATACATAATTGATAAAGTGAGGGTTGGAGTCATAGACCATGTTTTCTATAGACTTTATTATAACAGCGTCAGCTGGGCACTGGCCATCAGGCGCTGCCAAGGACAAGCCCCCCACTCAACATGGGAAAACATATCGTACGATGGTACACTCTTACATCTCCCCCCCAAGTTAAAAGGAAATGACAATGCACATTTGAACTAACAAAAGGAAAACAATGCATTCATAAAAACAACAATAATGCAGGAAAAACCAGTCAAACAAAGGAAAAAAACCAAAAAAAACCTCTAAACTGATTTTACATCACATACACTACACCACGTAGTCCGTCAACCAGCCCGGAGGCCTACGGCCTCTCCTGGGCCTGGCCGCGCTCGACTGGGGAGGGGCCGTGGGTGCGAAGGAGGGCGCGGGTACGGAGGGCACAGCAGAAGGGGGGCCAGGAGGCACAGCTTGGTGCACCACCGGAGTAGTAGGCACAGGTGTGGAGCCGTTTCGCAGGTGGCATCTATTGCGGATGGACACCCTGCCACTGCCACTCAACCTGACGGCATACTGCCTGTGAGGGCGGGCTTCCACTACTATGCCTGTCCTGTCCCAGAGCTTGGTAGCTGCGTCCTGCACAAGCACCTGCGTGCCCACGACTAGGGGAGCCAGCTGGCGGGATACCTCCCTCCGCGACAGGACCCCATCCTGGGCTTCGGCCAAGCGCACCTCCCTCATACGAAGTGCCCGCCGCCAGTGCTGGTCCACCTTATAGTGCTGTCTGGCCACGGGAACGCCGTCACGGAGCTGGCGGCCGGTGGCAAGTTGGGCGGGTGACTTGTTCACCCCCCGCAGAGGCGTGTTCAGGTACTGGAGGAGGGCCTGGGATGTCCTATCGCAGTCCAGGCTACCCCCGGGCCCAGTGTTATCCCTGA
>NW_024733741.1:0-13903 GCF_018991925.1 Homarus americanus
ATTCTCCTGATCTATTATAACAAGGTCCCCTGATTGAGTATAACAAAGTCCCCTGGTCAGGTATAACAAAGTCCCCTGGTCAGGTATAACAAAGGAGCCTGATCGAGTCTAACGAAGGCACCTAATCGAGACTAACAAAGGCCCCTCATCAAGTATAACAAAATCCCCTGATCGAGTCTAACAAAGGCCCCTAATCGAGTATAACAAAGTCCCCTAATCTTGTATAACAAAGGCCCTTCATCAAGTATAACAAAGGCCCTTCATCGAGTATAACAAAGGCCCCTGACGAGTATAACAAAGTCACCTGATTGAGTATAACAAAGGCCTTTGATCGAATAAAACAAAGGCCCCTGATGGAGTATAACAAAGTCCCTTGTTCGAGTATAACAAAGTCCCCATGTCGAGTAGAACAGTCCCCTGATCGAGTATAACAAATTCACCTTGTCGAGTATAACAAAGTCACCTGATCGAGTATAGCAAAGTCCCCTGATCGAGTATAACAAAGTCCCCTGGTCGAGTATAACAAAGGCCCCTCATTAACTATAACAAAGGCCCTTGGTCGTGCAAAACAAAGGCCCCTCGTCGAGCATAACAAAGGCCCCTGGTCGAGTATAGCAAAGCCCCCTCATCGAGTATAACAAGGTCCCCTGGTCGAGTATAACAAAGCCCGATGATCGTGTATAACAAAGTCCCCTGATCGAGAATAGCAAAGTCCCTTGATCGAGTATAACAAAGTCCGCTGGTCGAATATAACAAAGTCACCTGATCGAGCATAACAAAGGCCCCTGGTCGAGTATAATAAAGCGTCCTAATCGAGTGTAACAACGTTCCCTGATCGAGTATAACAAAGCCCCCTCATTGAGTATAACAAAGCCCCCTCATCGAATATTACAAAGTCCCCTGATCGAGTATAACAAAGCCCCCTAATCGATTATAACAAAGTCTCCTGATCGAGTATAACAAAGTCTCCTGATCGAATACAACAAAGTCCATTGGTCGAGTATAACAAAGCCCCCTGATCGAGTATAACAAAGTCCCCTGATCGAGTATAACAAAGCCCCCTAAACGAATATAAAAAGCCCCCTCATCGAATATTACAAAGTCCCCTGATCGAATATAACAAAGTCCCCTAATCGATTTTAACAAAGTCTTCTCATCGAGTACAACAAAATCCCTTGGTCGAGTCTAACAAAGCTCCCTGACCGAGTATAACAAAGTCCCCCGATCGAGTATAACAAAGTCCCCTGATCGAGTATAACAAAGTCCCCTGATCGAGTATAACAAAGTCCCCTGATCGAGTATAACAAAGTCCCTCGTCGAGAGCATAACAAAGCCCCCTCATCGAGGCCCCTGATAGAAAACAAAGGCCCCTGATGAGAGTATAACAAAGTCCCCTGATCGAGTATAGTATAACACAGTCCCTTAATCGAGAATAAGAAAGTCCCCTGTTCGAGTATAAATTCACCATATCGAGTATAACAAAGTCCCCTGATCGAGTAACAAAGTCCTGATCGAGTATAACAAATCCCCTGGTCTAGTATAACAAAGTCCCTAATCGAGAATAACAAACCCCTTATCGAGTATAACAAAGTCCCCTGATCGAGTATAACAAAGTCCCCTGATCGAGTAAAACAAAGGCCCCTCATCAAGTAAAACAAAGGCCCCTGATAGAGTATAACAAAGTCCCCTGATCGAGTATAAAAAAGCCTCGTGATCGAGTATAACAAACTCCCCTGGTCTAGTATAACACAGTCCCTTAATCGAGAATAAGAAAGTCCCCTGTTCGAGTATAACAAATTCACCATATCGAGTATAACAAAGTCCCCTGATCGAGTATAACAAAGTCCCCTGATCGAGTATAACAAACTCCCCTGGTCTAGTATAACAAAGTCCCCTAATCGAGAATAACAAAGTCCCCTTATCGAGAATAACAAAGTCCCCTGGTCGAGTATAACAAAGTCCCCTGGTCGAGGATAACAAAGGCCCCTCATCGAGTATAACAAAGTCCCCTGAACAAGTATAACAAAGTCCCCTGGTCGAGTATAACAAAGTCCCCTGATGGAGTATAACAAAGTCCCCTGATCGAGTATAACAAAGCCTCCTAATCGATTATAACAAAGTCTCCTGATCGAGTATAACAAAGTCTCCTGATCGAGTACAACAAAGTCCATTGGTCGAGTATAAAAAAGCCCCCTGATCGAGTATAACAAAGTCCCCTGATCGAGTATAACAAAGCCCCCTAATCGAATATAACAAAGCCCCCTCATCGAATATTACAAAGTCCCCTGATCGAATATAACAAAGTCCCCTAATCGATTTTAACAAAGTCTTCTGATCGAGTACAACAAAGTCTATTGGTCGAGTATAACAAAGCTCCCTGACCGAGTATAGCAAAGTCCCCAGATCGATTATAACAAAGTCCCCTAATCGAGTATAACAAAGTCCCCTAATCGAGTATAACAAAGTCCCCTGATCGAGTATAACAAAGTCCCCTGGTCGAGTATAACAAAGCCCACTCATCGAGTAAAACAAAGACCCCTATTAGAGTATAACAAAGTCCCCTGATCGAGTATAACAAAGCCTCGTGATCGAGTATAACAAAGTCCCCTGATCGAGTATAACAAAGTCCCCTGATCGAGTATTACAAAGTCTCCTCATCGAGTATAACAAAGTCCCCTCATCGAGTAAAACAAAGGCCCCTGATAGAGTATAACAAAGTCCCCTGATCGAGTATAACAAAGCCTCGTGATCGAGTATAACAAAGTCCCCTGGTCTAGTATAACACTGTCCCTTAATCGAGAATAAGAAAGTCCCCTGTTTGAGTATAACAAATTCACCATATCGAGTATAACAAAGTCCCCTGATCGAGTATAACAAAGTCCCCTGATCGAGTATAACAAACTCCCCTGGTCTAGAATAAAAAAGTCCCCTAATCGAGAATAACAAAGTCCCCTGATCGAGAATAACAAAGTCTCCTGGTGGAGTATAACAAAGACCCCTGATCGAGTATAACAAAGCTCACTCAACGAGTATAACAAAGGCCTTTGATCGAGTAAAACAAAGTCCCCTGGTGGAGTATAACAAAGTCCTTTGATCGAGTATAACAAACCTCCCTCATCGAGTATAACAAAGTCCCCTGATCGAGCAATACAAAGACCCCTGGTCGTGTATAGAAAAGCCCCATGATCGAGTATAACAAACTCCCCTGATCGAGAATAACAAAGTCCCCTGATTGAGTATAACAAATTCCCCTGGTCGAGTATAACAAAGTTCCCTGATCGAGTATAAGAAAGTCCCCTGATGGCGTATAACAAAGTCCCCTGGTCGAGTAAAATAAAGCCCCCTAATCAAGTAAAACAAAGAACCTTAATCTAATATAACAAAGTCCCCTGATCGAGTTTAACAAAGCCACCTTGATCGAGTATAACAAAGTCCTCATGTCGAGTAAAAAAAAGTCCCCTGATCGAGTATAACAAATTCACCATATCGAGTATAACAAAGTCCCCTGATCGAGTATAACAAAGTCCCATGGTCTAGTATAACAAAGTCCCATAATCGATTATAAAAAAGTCCCCTGATTAAGTATAACAAAGTCCCCTTGTCGAGTATAACAAAGTCCCCTGATCGAGTATAACAAAAGCCCATGATCGAGTATAACAAATTCCCATGAACAAGTATAACAACGTCCCCTGGTCGAGTATAAAAAGTCCCCTGATTGAGTATAACAAAGTCCCATGGTCGAGTATAACAAAGTCCCCTGGTCGAGTATAACAAAAGCCAATGATCGATTATAACAAAGTCCCCTGAACAAGTATAACAAAGTCCCCTGGTCGAGTATAAAAAGTCCCCTGATCGAGAATAACAAAGTCCCCTGGTGGAGTATAACAAAGTCCCCTGATCGAGTATAACAAAGCTCCCTCATCGAGTATAACAAAGTCCCCTGATCGAGCAATACAAGACGTAGTCAGAAATCCATAAACAAAACCCCGCGATCAAAACCTAGCAAAGTCCCCCTGATGAGAGTATAACAAAGTGACCTGATTGAGTATATTATAGGCCCCTGGTCGAGTATAACAAAGGCCTCTGATCGAGTATAACAAAATCTGCTGATCTATTATATCAAGGTCCCCTGATTGAGTATAACAAAGTCCTCTGGTCGAGTATGACAAAGTCACCTTATTGTAGTGATGGGTTGTCAGACCACAGCTTACATCTCAGAAACAGTCCCGTCAATTGGCTCCCCTCCCATGTCACACGGCCCCAGCAAACATGTAAGAAGGCACCTGCCGACTCACTTCCAATATACACAATAACCTACACCGCAGAAGAAGTCCAGACCTGACCTCACATTAGCCAGGTCAAATGTAACCCTCGAGCCCAAGTCAAGGGGCCACAAATCAACCAGGGCCTCTCATGTCACACAGCTTCCATCTGAAGATTTCTCCAGAGAATATACAACTTATAGTCTCTGAAAAAGTCAGACCTGACCCTACATTAGCAGGGGCAAATGTAAGGAGACCCTTTGCCGCCCCCTCCCGATCAGCTCAACCTGTTACCTCCTTGCTCCCAATATAGGACGTCCCTGGTCCTCCACTCTGCCAGAGAGACAGAGAGAGAGTGTCTACTGGCAAACAAGGAAGGGCCAGGTACGACGTGCAGTCCTGCTCGAGAACCGGGGCCGGAGGCAAGCCGCCTCCGGTCGCCTCCAATCGAGAAACGAAGTTACTCCCCCTCGACACACCGGTGCCTTCAAGCAGTCTCCCATAGAGACAACCCAGGACCACCACAGAGGCCTCCCCTAGGTCACGTGAGTTTTGTCAAGAGCTTTCCATGGGATGAGTTACTTACGTGGGAAGTGCATTCATATCATGTTCGTATCCGAGAATCAGAGTGTCTAGTAACGTAATATGATGTCCTAGTAACGTAAATATAATGTCTAAGCCAACTTCAATAATATAGAAGGGTGTTATTAATGTGCCCATGTCATGTTCGTAATTAATAAGAGTTGTAACAGAAACGGTGTTTGAGAAGTCGGCCTTAGGGCAATAATAGATGTGTATTGACAGATAAAGATACGATAAGTGTACTGACAGTGTAAATAACTATCACGGCCACGCTACCAAAAACTTCGCTTTCTTTATACTCTTATACTATCAATATTCTCTACCTATATGTAACCTTCTTCTTGTGAGATTGTCTCATTATATTATTATTAATATAACAAAGACCATGATCGAGAGTTTAACAAAGTCCCTGGTCGAGTTTAACAAAGTCCTAGTCGAGTATAAACAAAAGTCCCCTGGTCGAATATAACAAAGCCTCCTCATCGGTATAGCAAAATTACCCTGATCGAGTATAACAAAGCCCCCTTATCAAGTATAACAAAGTCCTTATCAGGTATAACAAAGGGCCTGATCGATCTAACAAAGGCACTAATCGAGACTAACAAAAGGCCCTCATCAGAGTATATCAAAGTCCCTGATCGAGAGTCCCTAACAAAGGCCCTTCATTGAATATAACAAAAGGCCGTCATCGAAATTATAACAAAGGCCCCTGATCGAGGCATAACAAAGTCCCTGATCGCGAGAATAACAAAGGCATTTTGATCGAGTAACACAAAGGCTTCCTGATGGGTATAACAAATTCCCCTCATCGAGAGTATAACAAAAGCGCGATCGGGCAACAAAATTTTTTATATCGAGTAGAACGGTCCCTGATCTGGTATAACAAATTCACCTTGCTCCCGAGTATGACAAAGTCCCTGATCCGAGTATAACGAAGTCACTCTGTTCAGGTATAACAAAGTCCCTGGTCGAGTGTAACTAAGTGCCTGATCGAGTATAACAAGAATACTGATCGCAGAAAACAAGTCCCTAATCGACTATAACACTTGGGCTAGTCGAGTATAACAAAGGCCTCTGATCAAAGTATAACGAGGCCCTTGGTCAGCGAGCAAAACAAAAAGCCCCTGGTCAGAGCATAACATAGGCCCCTGGTCGAGTATAACAAAGCCCCCTCATCGAGTATAACAAAGTCCTAGTTTGCATTATAACAAAGCGCCATGATCGTGTATAATAAAGTCCCTCATCGAGAATAACAAAGGTCCCTCATCCAGAGTATAACAAAGTCCCTGGTCGAGTATAACCAGAATGCCACCTGATCAGGCATAACAAATGCCCTGGTCAGTATAATAATAAAGCCTCCTGATCGAGTGTAACAACGTTCCTGATCGAGCATAAGCAAAGCCTTCTGATCGAGAGTATAACAAAGCCCCCTCATCAGATATTACAAAGTCCCTTGATCGAGAGTATAACAAAGCCCCCTAATCAATTATAACCAAAATCTCTGATCGAGAGGCATAACAAAGTCCATTGGTCAGTATAACAATACTTTTCCCTCATCCAAGTATAACAAAGTCCTGATCAGAGTATAACAAAACCCCTAATCGAGAGTATAACAAAGCCCCCTCATCGGATATTACAAAGTCCCCTGATCAGGTATAACAAAAGTCCCTAATCGAGGTATAACAAAAGTCCCCTAATCGATAATAACAGAAGTCTCTGATCGAGTACAGCAAAGTCCATTGGTCGAGGTTTAACCAGAGCTTTTCTGTTCGAGTATAAACAAAGTCCCTGATCGAGTATAACAAAAGCCCCCCTCATCGAATATTACAAAAGTCCCTGATCATTATAACAAGCCCCTAATCAGTTATAACACAGTCTCCTGATCAGTATAACAAAGAATCCATTGGTCGAGTATAACAGGGCCCCCTGATCCAAGTGTTATAACAAAGTCCCCTGATCCGGAGTATAACAAATCTCTGATCCGGAGTATAACAAGTCCTGATCGAGTATAACAAAGTCCTGGTCGAGTATAACAAAGTACCCTTGTCGAGTATTACAAAAGTCATGATCGAGAGTATAACAAAAGGCCCTCATCAGCGAGGAAGGTATAACAAAGGCTGATAAGAGAGTATAACAAAAGTCCCTGATCGAAATTATAACAAAAGCCTTGATCGAGAGTATAACAAAGTCCCCCATGTCAGTATAAAAGTACCTGATCGGGTATAACAAATTCACCATATCCAAGTATAACAAGTCCCTGATCGAGTATAACAAAAGTCCCCATGTCGATATAAAAAAGTACCTGATCGGGTATAACAAATTCACCATATCAAGTATAACAAAGTCCCTGAACAGAAATTATAACAAATGCCTGGTCGAGTATAACAAAGTCCCCTAATGAATTATAACAAATTCCTCTGGTCGAGAATAATAAAAGCCCCCGAATCAGGTAAAACAAAGACTCTTGATCTAATATAACAAAATACCTGATGGAAGGTAATATAACAAAGACCCTGTTCGAGTATAACAAAGTCTCTCCTTGTCAGGTAAAATAAAAGTCCCTGGTCAAGGAAAAACAAGGCCTCCTCATCGAGTGAGCAAAAGTCCCCTGATGAGAGTATAACAAAAGCCCCCTCATCGAGTATAACAAAGTCCCCTTATCGAGGTATAACAAAGGAGCACAGTGAGGTCTAGCACAAGGCACATAATCGAGACTAACTAAAGGCCCCTGATCATGTATAAGAAGTCCTGATCAGGTCTAACAAGGCCCTAATCGAGTATAACAAGTCCTCTAATCTTGTAAAACAAAGACCCTTCATCATGAAGACAAAGGCCCTTCATCGAGTATATGAGCCTCGAGAATAACAAAGTCCCCTGATCGAGTAGCAATGGCCTTTTGATCAGTAAAACAAAGGCCCTGATGGAGTATAACAAAAGTCCCCTCATCGAGTATAACAAAGCCCTTGATTGAGTATGACAAAGTCCCCATGTAAAGTAGAACAGTCCCTGATCGAGTATAAGAAATTCACCTTATCGAGTATAACAAAGTCCACCCTGGTCGAGTGTCAACAGAATACTAGTCGATGAGTCGCCATTAATTTTAAAATGCAATTAAATTTATGGATATATCAAGTATAACAGAGGCTGGCGATTGAGCGAGCAAGGGCTGGGTGGGCATAACGAGGCTGGATGAAAGCAAAAGGCTATTAGAGTATGACAGAATTACAATTAGAATAAGCAAGCGGTAGTCGTGTATAACAAAGTCCCCTGATCGAGAACTATAGCAAAGTCCCTGATCGAGTATAGCAAAAGTCCCTTGTCAGGTATAACAAAAGTCACTGATCGAGAGCATAACAAGGCCCCTGGTCGAGGTATAATAAAACCTCCTGATCGAGTGTAACAACGTTCCCTGATCCGGGTAAAACAAAAGCCCCCTGATCAGGTATAACAAGAAAGCCCTTCATCCGAATATTACAAAGTCCCCTGATCAGTATAACAAGTCCCTGATCGAATATAAAAAGTCCCTAATCGATTTTAATGGAAGTCTTCTGATGGAGTATAACAAGTCCCCTGGTCAGAGTATAACCAGCCCCCAAATTGGGTAAAACAAAGACTGGATCCTAATATAACAAAGTCCTGATCGAAATTATAATAAAATCCTTACCAAAGGTAGTATATTAAAGGCCCTGGTCAAAAGAGTATAACGAGCCTCCTGATCAAGTATAACAAAGTCCCCTGATCGAGTCTAACAAAGGCCCTTCATCGAGTATAACAAAGGCCCGTCATCGAGTATAACAAAGGCCCCTGATCGAGTATAACAAAGTCCCCTGATCGAGAATAACAAACGCCTTTGATCGAGTAAAACAAAGGCCCCTGATGGAGTATAACAAAGTCCCCTCATCGAGTATAACAAAGCCCCTCGATCGAGTATAACAAAGTCCCCATGTCGAGTAGAACAGTCCCCTGATCGAGTATAACAAATTCACCTTATCGAGTATAACAAAATCCCCTGATCGAGTATAACAAAGTCCTCTGGTCGAGTATAATAAAGCCTCCTCATCGAGTGTAACAACGTTCCCTGATCGAGTATAACAAAGCCCCCTGATCGAGTATAACAAAGCCCCCTCATCGAATATTACAAAGTCCCCTGATCGAGTATAACAAAGCCCCCTATACGATTATAACAAAGTCTTCTGATCGAGTATAACAAAGTCCATTGGTCGAGTATAACAAAGCCCCCTGATCGAGTATAACAAAGTTCCCTGATTGAGTATAACAAAGCCCCCTCATCGAATATTAAAAAGTCCCCGGATCGAGTATAACAAAGTCCCCTAATCGATTATAACAAAGTCTCCTGATCGAGTACAACAAAGTCCATTGGTCGAATATAACAAAGCTCCCTGATCGAGTATAACAAAGTCCCCTGATCGAGTATAACAATGTCTCCTCATCGAGTATAACAAAGTCCCCTGATCGAGTATAACAAATTCACCATATCGAGTATAACAAAGTCCCCTGATCGAGTATAACAAAGTCCCCTTATCGAGTATAACAAAGTCCCCTTATCGAGTATAACAAAGGAGCCTGATCGAGTCTAACAAAGGCACCTACTCTAGACTAACAAAGGCCCCTAATCAGGTATAACAAAGTCCCCTAATCGAGACTAACAAAGGCCCTTCATCGAGTATAACAAAGGCCCAACATCGAGTATAACAAAGGCCCTTGATCGAGTATAACAAAGTCCCCTGATCGAGAATAACAAAGGCCTTTGATCGAGTAACACAAAGGCCCCTGATGGAGTATAACAAATTCCCCTCATTGAGTATAACAAAGCCCCTTGATCGAGTATAACAAAGTCCCCATGTCGAGTAGAACAGTCCCCTGATCGAGTAAAACAAATTCACCTTATCAATTATAACAAAGTCCCCTGATCGAGTATAACAAAGTCCTCTGGTCAAGTATAACAAAGTCCCCTGGTCGAGTATAACAAAGTGCCCTGATCGAGTATAAGAAAGTGCCCTGATCGCGTATAACAAAGTCCCCTAATCGACTATAACATAGGCCCCTAGTCGAGTATAACAAAGGCCTCTGATCAAGTATAACAAAGGCCCTTGGTCGAGCAAAACAAAGGCCCCTGGTCGAGCAAAACATAGGCCTCTGGTCGAGTATAACAAAGCCCCCGCATCGAGTATAACAAAGTCCCCTGGTTGCGGATAACAAAGCCCCATGATCGTGTATAACAAAGTCCCCTGATCGAGAATAACAAAGTCCCCTGACCGAGTATAATAAAGTCCCCTGGTCGAGTATAACAAAGTCACCTGATCGAGCATAACAAATGCCCCTGGTCGAGTATAATAAAGCCTCCTGATCGAGTGTAACAACGTTCCCTGATCGAGCATAACAAAGCCCCCTGATCGAGTATAACAAAGCCCCCACATCGAATATTACAAAGTCCCCTAATCGAGTATAACAAAGCCCCCTAATCGATTATAACAAAGTCTCCTGATCGAGTATTACAAAGTCCCCTGATCGAGTATAAAAAAGTCCATTGATCGAGTATAACAGGGCCCCCTGATCAAGTATAACAAAGTCCCCTGATCGAGTACAACAAAGTCCCCTGATCGAGTATAACAAAGCCCCTTGATCGAGTATAACAAAGTCCCGTCGAGTATAACAAAGTCCCCTGGTCGAGTATTACAAAGTCCCCTGATCGAGTATAACAAAGGCCCCTCAACCAGTATAACAAAGGCCCCTGATAGAGTATAACAAAGTCCCCTGATCGAGTATAATAAAGCCCCTTTATCGAGTATAACAAAGTTCCCATGTCGAGTATAAAAAAGTCCCCTGATCGAGTTTAACACATTCACCATATCAAGTATAACAAAGACCCCTGATCCAGTATAACAAAGTCCCCTGATCGAGTATAACAAAGTACCCTGGTCTAGTATAACAAAGTCCCCTAATCGAGAATAACAAAGTCCCATGATCGAGCATAACAAAGTCCCCTGGTCGAGTATAACAAAGTCCCCTGGTCGAGTATAACAAAGTGCCCTAATCGAGTATAACAAAGTGCCCTGATCGCATATAACAAAGTCCCCTAATCGACTATAACATAGGCCCCTATTCGAATATAACCAAGGCCTCTGATCAAGTATAACAAAGGCCCTTGGTCGAGCAAAACAAAGGCCCCTGGTCGAGCATAACATAGGCCTCTGGTCGAGTATAACAAAGCCCCCGCATCGAGTATAACAAAGTCCCCTTGTTGCGTATAACAAAGCCCCATGATCGTGTATAACAAAGTCCCCTGATCGAGAATAACAAAGTCCCCTGATCGAGTATAATAAAGTCCCCTGGTTGAGTATAATAAAGTCACCTGATCGAGCATAACAAATGCCCCTGGTCGAGTATAATAAAGCCTCCTGATCGTGTGTAACAACGTTCCCTGATCGAGCATAACAAAGCCCCCTGATCGAGTATAACAAAGCCCCCACATCGAATATTACATAGTCCCCTGATCGAGTATAACAAAGCCCCCTAATCGATTATAACAAAGTCTCCTCATCGAGTATAACAAAGTCCATTGGTCGAGTATAACAAAGCCCCCTGATCAAGTATAACAAAGTCCCCTGATCGAGTATAACAAAGCCCCCTTATCGAGTATTCCAAAGTCCCCTGATCGAGTATAACAAAGCCCCTAATCGATTATAACAAAGTCTCCTGATCGAGTATAACAAAGTCCATTGGTCGAGTATAACAAGGCCCCTCATCAAGTAGTAACAAAGTCCCTGATCGAGTATAACAAAGTCCCCTGATCGAGTATAACAAAGTCCCCTGATCGAGTATATATAACAAAGTCCCCTGGTCGAGTATAACAAAGTCCCCTGGTCGAGTATTACAAAGTCCCCTGATCGAGTATAACAAAGGCCCCTCATCCAGTATAACAAAGGCCCCTGATAGAGTATAACAAAGTCACCTGATCGAGTATAATAAAGCCCCTTTTTCGACTATAACAAAGTCCCCATGTCGAGTATAAAAAAGTCCCCTAATCGAGTTTAACAAATTCACCATATCAAGTATAAAAAAGTCCCCTCATCGAGTATAACAAAATCCCCTGATCGAGTATAACAAAGTCCCCTGGTCTAGTATAACAAAGTCCCCTAATCGAGAATAACAAAGTCCCCTGATCGAGTATAACAAATTCCCCTGGTCGAGTATAACAAAGTCCCCTGGTCGAGTATAACAAAAGCACCTGTTCGCGTATAACAAAGTCCCCTGAACAAGTATAACAAAGTCCCCTGGTCGAGTATAAAAGGTCCCCTGATTGGGAATAACAAAGTCCCATGGTGGAGTATAACAAAGTCCCCTGATCGAGTATAACAAAGCTCACTCATCGAGTATACCAAAGGCCTATGATCGAGCAAAACAAATTCCCCTGGTGGAGTATAACAAAGTCCCCTGATCGAGTATAACAAAGTCCTCTGGTCGAGTATAACAAAGTCCCCTGGTCGAGTATAACAAAGTCCCTGGTCGAGTATAACAAAGTGCCCTGATCGAGTATAAGAAAGTGCCCTGATCGCGTATAACAAAGTCCCCTAATCGACTATAACATAGTCCCCTAGTCGAGTATAACAAAGGCCTCTGATCAATTATAACAAAGGCCCTTGGTCGAGCAAAACAAAGGCCCCTTGTCGAGCATAACATAGGCCTCTGGTCGAGTATAACAAAGCCCCCGCATCGAGTATAACAAAGTCCCCTGGTTGCGGATAACAAAGCCCCATGATCGTGTATAACAAAGTCCCCTGATCGAGAATAACAAAGTCCGATGATCGAGTATAATAAAGTCCCCTGGTCGAGTATAACAAAGTCACCTGATCGAGCATAACAAATGCCCCTGGTCGAGTATAATAAAGCCTCCTCATCGAGTGTAACAACGTTCCTTGATCGAGCATAACAAAGCCCCCTGATCGAGTATAACAAAGCCCCCACATCGAATATTACAAAGTCCCCTGATCGAGTATAACAAAGCCCCCTAACCGATTATAACAAAGCCTCCTGATCGAGTATAACAAAGTCCAATGATCGAATATAACAAAGCCCCCTGATCAAGTATAACAAAGTCCCCTGATCGAGTATAACAAAGCCCCCTAATGGAGTATTACAAAGTCCCCTGATCGAGTATAACAAAGCCCCCTAATCGATTATAACAAAGTCTCCTGATCGAGTAAAACAAAGTCCATTGGTCGAGTATAACAGGGCCCCCTGATCAAGTATAACAAAGTCCCCTGATCGAGTACAACAAAGTCCCCTGATCGAGTATAACAAAGTCCCTTGATCGAGTATAACAAAGTCCCCTGGTCGTGTATAACAAAGTCCCCTGGTCGTATTACAAAGTCCCCTGGTCGAGTATAACAAAGTCCCCTGGTCGAGTATAACAAAGTGCCCTGATCGAGTATAACAAAGTGCCCTGATCGCGTAAAACAAAGTCCCCTAATCGACTATAACATAGGCCCCTAGTCGAGTATAACCAAGGCCTCGGATCAAGTATAACAAAGGCCCTTGGTCGAGCAAAACAAAGGCCCCTGGTCGAGCATAACATAGGCCTCTGGTCGAGTATAACAAAGCCCCCGCATCGAGTATAACAAAGTCCCCTGGTTGCGTATAACAAAGCCCCATGATCGTGTATAACAAAGTCCCCTGATCGAGAATAACAAAGTCCCCTGATCGAGTATAACAAAGTCACCTGATCGAGCATAACAAATGCCCCTGGTCGAGTATAATAAAGCCTCCTGATCGAGTGTAACAACGTTCCCTGATCGAGCATAACAAAGTCCCCTGATCGAGTATAACAAAGCCCCCTCATCGAATATTACAAAGTCCCCTAATCGAGTATAACAAAGCCCCCTAATCGATTATAACAAAGTCTCCTGATCGAGTATAACAAAGTCCATTGGTCGAGTATAACAAAGCTCCCTGATCAAGTATAACAAAGTCCCCTGATCGAGTATAACAAAGCCCCCTAATCGAGTATTACAATGTCCCCTGATCTAGTATAACAAAGC
>NW_024733742.1:0-25200 GCF_018991925.1 Homarus americanus
TGGATGGTGTTATATCTAGTGATGATAGATGATGTTAAACGTAGTGATGATGGATGTTGTTATATGTAGTGATGATGGATGGTGTTATATGTAGTGATGATGGATGGTGTTATATGTAGTGATTATGGATGATGTTATATGTAGTGATGATGGGTGGTGTTATATGTAGTGATGATTGGACAATAAAATAATAACAGTTTAATGCTAAAAAAATATACTTTGCTGTACCGTTGTGAGTGGAACTTACTTACACCGTTAATGAACTTGATTAGGTTGTAAATAGAGTAGTGGACGACTGTAACAAGTTGCCAAATAACATCATTAACTCGAATACGCTAGATAGCTTCAAATTTAGGTTGGATGGATATATGATCAATAGGGGCTGGGTGTAAATGGGACTGCCCGGTATGGGCCAATGGGCCCGCTGCAGTTTCCTCCATTCTTATGTTCTTATATAGACTACATGCACTACTCTATCCTCCACTACACTATCATCTACATTATATCCACTGGACTATCATCTACACTATCATCCACTACACTATCATCTTCACTACATCTACTACGCTATCATCCACTACATGATCATCTACACTACATCTACTACACTATCATCCACTACACTATCATCCACACTACATCTACTACACTATCATCCACCACACTATCATTTACATTACATCCACTGCACTATCATCTACACTATCATCCACTACACTATCATCCACACTACTTCTACTACACTATCATCCACAACACTATCATCCGCACTACATCTACTACACTATCATCCAATGCACTATCATCTACACTACATCTACTACATTATCATCCACTACACTATCAACTACACTACATCCACTACACCATCTTCTACACTATCATCCACTACACTGTCATCCACTACACTATCATCTACACTACATCTATGCTATCATCCACTACACTATCATCTACAGTGTAGATGATAGTGGATGATAGTGTAGATTCTATACTGTCATCCAATACACTCATCCACTACACTACATCCACTACACTACATCCACTACATTATGATCCACCACACTTTCATCTACACTACATCCACTACACTACAGACCGTGAACTGTACACATGGCGTTGAGCGGAAGTGACCTGTTGAATTTGTCTTAGCAGAAATATATTGTTGATATGAGTTATCAGGGTCCTTGGTCGGTGTGGGGGGAGGGAGGTGGTGTGGGGGGAGGTGCTGTGGGGAGAGGTGCTGTGGGGGAGGTGCTGTGGGGGAGGGTGGTGTGGGGGGAGGGTGGTGTGGGGAGGGAGGTGGTGTGGAGGGGGGAGAGGGGGGTGGTGTGGGGGGAGGTGCTGTGGGGGGGGGTGGTGTGGGGTGGTGTGGGGAGGGGGAGGGTGGTGTGGGGGGGGAGAGGGTGGTGTGGGGGAGGTGCTGTGGGAGGGGGAGGTGGTGTGGGGGGAGGGTGGTGTGGAGGGAGAGGTGGTGTGGGGGAGAGGGTGGTGTGGGGAGGTGGTGTGGGGGGAGGGTGCTGTGGGGGGAGAGGTGGGTGTGGGGGGGTGGTGTGGGGAGGTGCTGTGGGGGGGGGTGGTGTGGGGGGTGGTGTGGGGGAGGTGGTTGTGGGGGGGGTGGTGTGGGGGGGGTGGTGTGGGGGGAGAGGGTGGTGTGGGGGGGGTGGTGTGGGGAGAGGGTGGTGTGGGGGGCTGTGGGGGGAGGGTGGTGTGGGGGGGGGAGAGAGGTGGTGTGGGGGGAGAGGTGGTGTGGGGAGAGGTGGTGTGGGGGGGAGGTGCTGTGGGGAGGAGAGAGATGCTGTTGTGTGTTGTGGGGGGGGGAGAGAGAGGGGGTGCTGTGAAAGAGAGAGACGGTGTTGTTGTGAGCAGTAGCCATAAGGTGCCATAGACAGGTGTGTGACAGGTGGAAGGAGCCATAGACAGGGTCATATGTTAAGTCAGCAATACTCATCCCTGTCTACAACAGGTCACCCAGGGCTCTCCCTGTCTACTCCTGTCTACACATAACACATGGGGAGGAAGTTTGTTTGTGACACCCGCCTATCTCTTCCTCCCCCCTCCTCCTCCTCCTCCTCCTCCCCTCCTCCCTCCTCCTCCTCCTCCTCCTCTTCCCCTCCCACCTCCCTCCTCCTCCTCCTCCTCCTCCTCCTCCTCCTCCTCCTCCTCCTCCTCCTTCCTTGCCTTGACCACTTAGTGTATGTGAACTTGCTGGGTGACGTCATTAAACTGTCATCGTGCTGCAGGGGGTAGAGGAAGAGGGGGGGGGGCAGATGGGGTAGAGTTGATTTAGGTTACTCGTGCGTCTAACCACACTAGCCCCAAACCAAGCGTCCGTGTTGAAGCGTCCGTGGCCCAAGCGTCCGTGGCCCAAGCGTCCGTGGCCCAAGCGTCCGTGGCCAAACGTCAATGAACCCCAACGTCAATAGCCCCAAGCGTCCATGGCTTCAAGCGTCCGTGTGCCCAAACGTCCATGGCCCCAAGCGTCCGTATTTAAGCGTCCGTGGGCCACTACAGACAGGGTTTTCATCACATGTTAGCGCTCATGTGTGTGGGACAGGAACCACATGTGGCTGCCAATTGTTGTTGTGGCCAGGTAGCCAACTTCCACCTGTAATTCACCTGGAGATAATTACCGTAACGAGTGAATGAAGAGGTAGAGATTATAGACGTGTTACTCTGACCTGTCCTGCACTGCTCCTTGATTGGAAAGTAATTATAGGATTATTAGATAAAATACAAGGAACAGGGGAGTTAATTAATTGCTGAGATACCATGTAACACAAGGAGAGTTATTGTTGAATTTGCTGAGATACGTAACACAAGGAGAGTTATTAATTTGCTGAGTTACATGTACAAGGAGTTATTGTTAATTTGTTGAGATACGTAACACAAGAGAGTTATTGTTAATTTGCTGAGATACGTAACACAAAGGAGTTATTGTTAATTTGTTGAGGATACGTAACACAAGGAAGTTATTGTTAATTTGCTGAGATACCTAACACAAGGGAGTTATTGTTAATTTGTTGAATCACAGTAACACAAGGGGAGTTGTTAATTTGTTGAGATACGTAACACAAGGGGATTATTGATAATTTGTTGAGATACGTAACTAGGGGAGTTATTAATTTGTTGAGGATACGTAACGCACAAGGGGAGTTATTGTTAATTTGTTGAGATACGTAACGGGGAGTTATTGTTAATTTGTTGAGATACGTAACACAGGAGAGTTATTATTAATTTGTTGAGATACGTAACACAGAGAGTTATTGTTAATTTGTTGAGATACGTAACACAAGAGAATTATTGTTAATTTGTTGAGATATAACACAAGAGAGTTATTGTTAATTTATTTGAAGATACGTAACACAAGGAGTTATTGTTAATTTGCTGAGATACGTAACTGGAGAGTTAACATTATTTGTTGAGATACATACAAGGAGAGTTATTGTTAATTTGTTGAGATACGTAACTGGGAAGTTATTATTAATTTGATGAGATACGTAACACAAGGGAGTTATTATTAATTTGTTGAGATACGTAACACAAGGAGAGTTATTATTAATTTATTTAGAGATACATAACACAAGGAAGTTATTATTAATTTGTTGAGATACGTAACACAAGGAAGTTATTGTTAATTTGTTGAGATACATACTAAGAGTTATTACAGTAATTTGTTGAGATACGTAACTTACAAGAAATTGTGTTAATTTATTTGAATCATTAACACAAGAGTTATTGTTAATTTGTTGAGATACGTAACACAAAGAGGAGTTATTGTTAATTTGTTGAGATACGTAACTTTACAAGGGAGTTATTATTAATTTTATTTGAGATACGTAACACAAGGAGAGTTATTGTTAATTTGTTGAGATACGTAACACAAGGGAGTTATTGTTAATTTGTTGAGATACGTAACACAAGGGGTTATTGTTAATTTGTTTGAGATACGTAACACAAGGAGTTATTGTTAATTTGTTGAGATACGTAACTAGGGAGTTATTGTTAATTTGTTGGAATACATGTAACACAAGGAGAGTTATTGTTAATTTGTTGAGATACGTAACACAAGGGGAGTTATTGTTAATTTGTTGAGATACGTAACACAGAGAGTTATTGTTAATTTGTTGAGATACGTAACACAAGGAGTTATTGTTAATTTGTTTGAGATACATGCTTACAAAAGGAGAGTTATTGTTGATTTGTTGAGATACGTAACACAAGGGAGTTATTGTTAATTTAACTTGAGATACGTAACACAAGAGTTATTGTTAATTTGTTGAGATACGTAACACAAGGGGAGTTATTGTTAATTTGTTGAGATACGTAACACAAGGGGTTATTGTTAATTTGTTGAGATACGTAACACAAGGGAGTTATTGTTAGTTGTTGAGATACGTAACACAAGGAGAGTTATTGACAATTTGTTGAGATACGTAACACAAAGAGTTATTGTTAATTTATTTGAGATACGTAACACAAGGAGTTATTGTTAACTTGTTGAGATCACGTAACTAAGGAGTTATTGTTAATTTGTTGAGATACGTAACACAAGAGTTATTGTTAATTTATTTGAGATACGTAACACAAGGGAGTTATTATTAATTTAGTGAGATACGCTTGGGAGAGTTATTGTTAATTTGTTGAGATACGTAACACAGGGGAGTTATTGTTAATTTGCTGAGATACGTAACACAAGGAGAGTTATTGTTAATTTGTTGAGATACGTAACACAAGGGAGTTATTGTTAATTTGAGATACTACGTAACACAAGAGGGAGTTATTTGTTAATTTGTTGAGATACGTAACACAAGGAGTTATTGTTAATTTGTTGAGATAAGTAACACAAGGAGAGTTATTGTTAATTTGTTTGAGATACGTAACACAAGGGAGTTATTGTTAATTTGTTGAGATACGTAACACAAGGGGAGTTATTATTAATTTGTTGAGATACGTAACTTACAAGGGAGTTATTGTTAATTTGTTGAGATACGTAACACAAGGAGAGTTATTGTTAATTTGCTGACACGTGTATTAACTTCCTGGGACATAGGACAGGTGGATGGGATAGGGTACGAGGCTAGGCTACTGTCATCCTACCTAGCCATATATTATTCACCAGGTGTCATAATATAGTAATACAATTAATAAATTCTATAATCTGGGATATAATGATGTTACAGCTATAATTTCACCCAGTACAACATGGTGATGACGTGTGTGTGTGTGTGTGTGTGTGTGTGTGTGTGTGTGTGTGTGTGTTTTACTAAGTGTTTGTTTATGGGTGTGTGTGTTGAGTTATCAGTAAATCTTGACAAATTATGTATAATTTTTGGGGAGATAATTTTTAATTCAAGGTTTGTTTAACTGATGAGACAGACATAACACTTGAATTATTGCTTCCTTCTTCATACTACTTGTCCTCCTTCCTCCTGCCTCCTCTTCCTCCTTCCTCCTCTTCCTCTTTCCTCCTCTTCCCCCTGCTTCTTCTCCTTCCTCCTCTTTCTCCTTCTTCCTGTTGCTGCCGCTTATCCTTCTCCAACTCCTCCTCTTCCTCCTCCTTCTCCTCCTCCTTCCCTTACCTCTTCCTTATTTTCTCCTTCCCCTTCATCCTTCCCCTTCTATCCTCCCTCCTCCCCTTGTTGCTGTTACTACCCTTTGACCCCCCCCCTCCTCCTCCTCCTCTCCCTCCTTCCTCCTCCTCCTCCTCCTCTCCCTCCTTCCTCCTCACCCTCCGGAAGACAGGTTAAACAAGTTTTCCTTGATATAGTTAGTGGTGGCCTCCTGGTGGTGTTCACAGGAAACACTCAAAAAATAATCGTGTTCATTCTGATGCAAAGTGTGGCGGCGTCTGAGGAGTTAACCCGCTAGTTCTCTGATACGAGTATGGTGGCGATTGTCTGGGTCTTATTCTGTTGCTGCTCTCCCACACACACCTGTCTTACACCTGCCCTTGCACATCTGTCCCTTCACACCTGTTCCTTACATCTGTCTTACACCTGTCCCTGCACACCTGTCACTACACCTGTCCTTCACTTACCTCTGTTCCATAGCTACCTTTACACACCTATGTCTATATTTGTATCACTTATGTTACTTGTATATTATTAGTTAATCAAGTGACCCATTCCCCGATTATGTAAAGGTATATTTTCAGCCTTTTTGCTGCCATGCTCTTTCAATAAATTATTAAATATTATTATTATTATTATTATTATTATTATTATTATTATTATTATTATTATTATTATTATTATTATTATTATTATTATGTAAACACACACACACACACACACACACACACACACACACACACACACACACACACACACACACACACACACACACACACACACACACACACACACACACACACACACGCACACACACACACACACACACACACACACACACACACACACACACACTCTCTCTCTCTCTCTCTCTCTCTCTCTCTCTCTCTCTCTCTCTCTCTCTCTCTCTCACCTCTCACCTCTCACCTCTCACCCCTCATCCTTGTGTCTCCCTTGTTGTTTTCCCCCACTACACTTATTTCCCCCCTGATACAACACCTATTTTTCCCCCGCTGCGGCAGGATCTCTCCCCCACATGCGACTCTCCCCTGAGGGCGGGGAAAGAGAGCGCCAGATGGGGAAACAATTTTGCCAGTTTGATTTGCATTTCCCAGCAGACTGTGGGAGGGGGGGGAGGGGGGGTGGGGGCAGGATGTAGTGTGGTAGCGTCTTCTGCAACACCTTATCCAGGGAGACATTATCCACAGAGACGATATTCAGGGAGAGATATTATCCACATAGACATTATCCTTCAAGATGTTGTTATTAAATGAAAACTTTATCCACAAAGACATTAACCAGGAACTTTAACCAAGAGAACATCCAAACAGACATCATTCAAACGGACATAATCCACGAAGACATTATCCACGCGGCGTTGAGGATGAGCGGCGTTGATTGATGTTGTGTTTAAGAGATGAGAATGAAGCGCCGAGGTGTGTGTGTGTGTGTGTGTTTACGTTTAATTTGTGTTATCCCCAGGTGAATGTGTGTGATGTCTCCTCCTCCTCCTCCTCCTCCTTCCTCCTCCTCCTCCTCCTCCTCCTCCTCCCTCTTCCTCCCTCCAACATAATTAGCACTCATGATGGGATACAATTGATGAACGGCGAGAGAGAATAAGAGGAGGAGGAGGAGGAGTAGTAGGAAGAGTAGGAGTAAGGTGGGGAGGGTGACAGAGTAGGAGGAAGGTTGGGGGTGGTAGGGAGTAAGGTGAGGGTGACAAGAATAGGAGGAAAGTGGGAGGGTGACAGGAGAGAGAAGGTAAGTAGAACAGAGTAGAGGAAGGTGGGCGGGTGTGGACAGAGGAGGAAGGTGGAAGGTGACAGGAGTAGGAGGAAGGTGGAAGGGTGACAGGAGTAGAGGAAGTGGAAGGGGTGACAGGAGTAGGAGTAAGGTGGGAGGGGTGACAAGAATAGGAGGCAAGTGGGAGGTGACAGGAGTAGGAGGAAGTGGGGCGTGACGAGTAGGGGAAGGTGGAAGGGGTGACAGGAGGGAGGAAGGTGGAAGGGGTGACAGGAGTAGAGGAAGGTGGAAGGTGACAGGAGTGGAGGAAGGTGGGGCGGTGGACAGAGAGGAGGAAGGTGGAAGGGGTGGCAGGAGGGAGGAAGGTGGAAGGGTGACAGGAGTAGGAGGAAGGTTGGGGGTGGTAGGAGTAAGGTGGGGAGGGTGACAAGAATAGGAGGAAAGGGAGGGGTGACAGGAGTAGAGGAAGGGGGAGGTGACAGGAGTAGAGGAAGGTGGAAGGGGTGGCAGGAGAGGAGGAAGGTGAAGGGTGACAGGAGTAGGAGGAAGGTTGGGTGGAGGGTGACAGGAGTAGGAGGAAGGTTGGAGGTGTGAGAGGAGTGGAAGGAGGGAGAGGAGAATCACAATTGCTACATTAGGATAATAAGGTGAGTAACGTGATAATAATAAACTGTGGAGTGAAGATAATGAATGGGAGGGAGGGAAGGAGGAGGGAGGGAGGAGGGGAGGGAAGGAAGAGGAGGAGAGGAGGAGGAGGAGGAGGGAGGAGGAGGGAGGAGGAGGGAAGGGGAGAGGGAGGGAGGAGAGGGAGGGAAGGAGGGAGAGGGAGAGGGAGGGAGGGAGAGAGGGTATTGTGCCGGAGGTAAAGAAATTAGTGAGGCGAACATAACTAGGGGTGAATGACGATTAATTGTGCTTTTGAATGGGGGGAGATGGGGGGGGTGGGAGAGGGGGGAGAGGAGTGGTGTGGGGCAGAGAGGGGTGTGTGGGGGGCAGAGAGGGTGTGTGGGGGGGCAGAGGGGGTGTGGGGCAGAGAGGGGTGTGTGGGGGGCAGAGAGGGTGTGGGGGGGCAGAGGGGTGTGGGGGCAGGGGTGTGGGGGGCAGAGAGGGGTGTGTGGGGCAGAGAGGTGGGGGCAGAGAGGTGTGGGGGGCAGAGAGGGGTGTGGGGGCAGAGAGGTGTGGGGGGGAGAGGTGTGTGTGTGTGTGTGTGTGTGTGGGAGGTAGAGGGGTGTTGAGGAGTGTTTGCGTGTGGGAGGGACTGTGTGGAATCGAGATATGGGGGAGAAGTAGTGTGGGTGGTGGGGTGAGTTGAGGTGATATTGTGTGTAGATGATGGGGGGGAGGGAAGAATGGTATAGGTGGGGTTTGCCCGGTACTAATTGACCCCATCCAGCCCTCTCCACCTCCCACCCCATCCACCAGTCCTCCCTCACAACTCTCACAACTATAACACATTCAACAACAACAGAATCCATGTTTTCCTCGTCAAAATTATAGAAATTACGCCCGCTACCATTTACTGGATGGCGTCGGCAGCGGGAGTTTTGTTGTAGAGAAGTTTGGAGTAATGCCGCCAGAGGTCACCACAGGTCTTATCCCATACTGAACAAAATCGACAAATTATGACCCGTATGTGACAAAATCCAAACGCTGGAGGATGATGTGCTATGATTGACGCTACTGAAGGACGATATTCTCAGGAGGATATCTGAGGAACTTTACCTGCTGGTCAAGGTGTGCTCGGTCTTACACGAGGGTCCTAAATTAAGTTTCCCAGGGCCTGTGAGGATTTGTGGTGTGTGTGTGTGTGTGTGTGTGTGTGTGTGTGTGTGTGTGTGTGTGTGTGTGTGTGTGTGTGTTCAGGTGTGTCAGAATGCTTGTTTTGATTTACTTATTGTCTACCTGCTCACCTGTCTCCTTACCTACCTACCTACCTGCTCACCTACCTGTATGTCTACCTGCTCACTTGCTCTCACTCACTTCTGCTCACCTACTTTTCCTATCTACCTGCTCAGTGTTATGACGTGCATGTGTGTGTTGGGTTGACACACACACACACACACACACACACGATACTCCGTTCTCTCGCCATCATCATTAAACAATTACGGTACACCATATGTTTTCCATACTAATAATTATGTCTCGTGTGTGCGGGGGGGCGGGGTGGGTTGTACTTATGATTATTCAATTTTCTACTTAATCCTTATTATTAAATGTGGGGAGAGAGACGATATGAGAGATGAGTGAGAGATGGGTGAGGTAGTACACAGTAGCTACCTGTTGATAATTAATTCCGAGTTCACCTGTAATCTAGGTAATGTACAGTGAAACCCCTATTTAACGGACAATATGGTAGAGAAAGTCCGTTATATCGAGGGTCCGATAGATGGGAAAACATCCATCCATCCATCCATTAGGGGTGATCCAGGAATACCAAAGGGGGTCCAAGAAGTGTGGGTCGGGGAACTTGGCGAGAAAGGTGAGCCTACCCAGTTGGGGGGAGGGAGAGGCATGGTAATGCCCCACGAATTTTAAACCTGACCAATATCGTGGACATTTTAGGCTATTTTGAGTCCAGGCGCACCTAATATTAGAGGTATTCTGGGGTCAATAGTAATTACTCCTGATTACAATACTGCATTAAAGAAAAATATTGGAATTATCTGATGAAAGGGGGTCCGGACCCAGGACCCCCCTTGATCTGCTCCCCAAGTCCGTCCGTCCGTCCGTCCGTCCGTCCGTCCGTCCGTCCGTCCATCAGTCCTATGTGTCGTGATTCGCCGCCATAGACATGTATCATATGTGTGTTTTAAAAGCTCGTCCATCACTATTACCGGGGGCCTCCTGGTGTCATTTGTCGCCATCATCATCTCACTCTGATGTCACATGGGTAGCTTCTGTCTGTCTGCCTCTAAGACTATGATAACATGGGATAAGAATATAGATACATACCGCTTAAAGGTTAATGAGTGAACTACTCTCCTGCCTCACACCTGTACACACCTGTCTCCCCGCCACACCTGTACACACCTGTCTCCTGCCTCACACCTGTACACACCTGTCTCCCTGCCTCACACCTGTCACACACCTGTCTCTGCCCACACCTGTACACACCTGTCTCCTGCCTCTCACCTGTACACACACCCTGTCCTCCTGCCTCACACCTGTCACACACCTGTCTCCCGCCCACACCTGTACACACCTGTCTCCTGCCTCTCACCTGTACACACCTGTCTCCCTCACCTGTACACACACCTGTCTCCCGCCTCACCCACACACCTGTTCCCCTGCTCACCTGTACACACCTGTCTCCTGCCCCACACCTGTACACGCCTGTCTCCCGCCTCTCACCTGTATACACCTGTCTCCCCACACCTGTACACGCCTGTCTCCCCGCCCACCCTGCACACCTGTTCCCCAGCCACACCTGTACACACCTGTCTCCCGCCTCACACCTGTACACACCTGTCTCCCGCCTCACACCTGTACACACCTGTCTCCCGCCTCTCACCTGTACACACCTGTCTCCCGCCTCTCACCTGTACACACCTGTCTCCCGCCTCACACCTGTACACGCCTGTCTCCCGCCTCTCACCTGTACACACCTGTCTCCCGCCTCACACCTGTACACACCTGTCTCCCGCCTCACACCTGTACACACCTGTCTCCCGCCTCACACCTGTACATACCTGTTTGTATCTCTGTTTTTGGTTGAGTCATCAGGGAGATAAAGTGATCTTACTCAAGGTGTGTGTGTGTGTGTGTGTGTGTGTGTGTGTGTGTGTGTGTGTGCCACTGTATATAACACTGACCGCAGCTTTATATTGTAACAACTCTGCCCTAAACCTTGGTACGTGCAGTCAGTCAGGAGAACATTTGTGTTATTTACGTGCGTGACCATATATAGTGACGCACCTGACCGTAGTTTGGTGTGCGTTTCAGTAGACAGTGACCCTTATAACCGTAGTTTAGACAGTGGCGTTCATGACCGTAGTTTAAACAGCGACGTATTTGACCGTAGTTTAGACAGTGGCGCTCGTGACCGTAGACAGCGACTGTGTTGAGGTCACCAGTTGTCCAGACCTAAAGAAAAGCTGTGAGTAAAGTCATTGTCTTGTATATTTTGAGTGGTGGGTGGTGTGGTGGTGGTGGTGGTGGTGGTGGTGGTGATGGTGATGGTGGTGATGGTTGTGATGGTGGTGGTGGTGTGGTGGTTGTGGTGATGGTTGTGATGGTGGTGATGGTGATGGGTGGTGGTGATGGTTGTGGTGTGGTGGTGGTGGTGGTGGTGGTGATGGTTGTGGTGATGGTTGTGATGGTGGTGGTGGTGTGATGGTGTGGTGATGGTTGTGGTGATGGTGGTGGTGGTGGTGGTGATGGTGTGGTGGTGGTGTGGTGGTTGTGGTGATGGTTGTGATGGTGGTGGTGGTGGTGATGGGTGGTTGTGGTGATGGAGATGGTGGTGGTGGTGGTGATGGTGTGGTGGTGGTGTGGTGGTGGTTGTGGTGATGGATGGTGGTGGTGGTGGTGGTGGTGGTGGTTGGTGGTGTGGTTGTGATGGTGTGATGGTGATGGTTGTGATGGTGTGATGGTGGTGGTGATGGTGTGGTGGTGGTAGTGATGGTGGTGGTGATGGTGTGGTGGTGTGTGGTGGTGATGGTGGTGGTGATGGTTGTGATGGTGGTGATGGTGGTGGTGGTGGTAGTGATGGTAGTGATGGTGGTGGTGATGGTGGTGGTAGTGATGGTTGTGTGATGGTTGTGATGGTGGTGATGGTAGTGGTGTGTGGTGATGGTTGTGTTGATGGTTGTGATGGTGGTGGTGATGGTGGTGATGGTGGTAGTGATGGTAGTGATGGTGGTGGTGATGGTGGTGGTGGTAGTGATGGTTGTGTTGATGGTGTGATGGTGGTGATGGTAGTGGTGGTGGTGGAGGTGATGGTGGTGATGGTGGTGGTGGTGGATGGTGTGTGGTGGTGATGGTGGTGATGGTGGTGGTAGTGATGGTTGTGTTGATGGTTGTGATGGTGGTGGTGGTGGTGGTGGTAGTGATGGTGGTGGTGATGGTGGTGATGGTGGTGGTGGTGGTGGTGAGTAGTGGTGGTGTGATGGTGGTGGTGATGGTGGTGGTGGTGGTGATGGTGTGGTGGTGGTGGTGATGGTGGTGGTGATGGTGGTGATGGTAGTGGTGGTAGTGATGGTGGTGGTGATGGTGGTGATGGTGGGTGGTGATGATGAGATGATGTCATTGAGTTCGATGAGTGTTAGTGGGGGTGAGTCCCCCCACCTCCTCTCTCTGTATCCCGACACCCCCCCCACCTGGCGCCCTCTGTCACTCCTCTCCCACCCTCCCCACCCTCTGCCTCTGTCCCCACCCACCCTCTGTCCCCCACCCACCTACCACAACTCTTCCTCACCTTGTTCCTCTCTCTCTCTCTGATTTCTATAATTCTATTATAATTATTTCACACAAGTAAGATATTTGGTTAGGTTAGGTTAGGAGGTGAAGCTGTCTAAACTACGGTTATAAGGGTCACTGTCTATCGAAAACGCACACCAATCTACGGTCAGGTGCGACTATATATGGTCACGCACGTAAATACACATAAATGTTCTCCTGACTGACTGCACGTACCAGGTTTAGGGCAGAGTTGTTACAATATAAAGCTGCGGTCAGTGTTATATACAGTGGCACACACACACACACACACACACACACACACACACACACACACACACACCTTGAGTAAGATCACTTTATCTCCCTGATGACTCAACCAAAACAGAGATACAAACAGGTATGTACAGGTGTGAGGCGGGAGACAGGTGTGTACAGGTAGAGGCGGGAGACGGTGTGTGCAGGTGTGAGGCAGAGACAGGTGTGTGCAGGTGTGAGGGCAGGAGACAGGTGTGTACAGGTGTGAGGCGGGAGACAGGTGTGTGCAGGTGTGAGGCAGGGAGACAGGTAGTTCACTCATTAACCTTTAAGCGGTATGTATCTATATTCTTATCCCCGTATTATCATAGTCTTAGAGGCAGACAGACAAAGCTACCCATGTGACATCAGAGTGAAGATGATGAGTGATGGCGACAAATGACACCAGGCCCCGGTAATAGTGATGGACGAGCTTTTAAAACACACATATGATACATGTCTGGCGGCGAATCACGACACATAGGACTGATGGATGGACGGACGGACGGACGGACGGACGGACGGACGGACAAGGACGGATCAAGGGGTCTGGGGTCGGACCTTTTCATCAGATAATTCCAATATTTTTCTTTAATGCAGTATTGTAATCAAGGTGTTAAACTATTGACCTCAGAATACTCTAATATTAGGTGCACTTGGCCTCAAAATAGCCTAAAAATGTCACGATATTGGTCAGGTTTAAAAATTCGTGGGGCCTTACCATGCCCTCTCCGCCCCCGCCCCAACTGGGTGGCTCACCTTTCGCCAAGTTCTGACCCATAACTTTTGGACCCCCTTTTGGTATTCCTGGATCCGCCCCTAATGGATGGATGGATGGATGTTTCCCATATCGGACCTCGATATAACACTCTCTACCATATTGTCCGTTAAATAGAGGTTTCACTGTACTACCCTAGATTACAGGTGAACTCAGGTGTAATTATCAACAGGTAGCTACTTGTACTACCTCACCCATCTCTCACTCATCTCTCATATCGTCTCTCTCCCCACATTTAATAATAAGGATTAAGTAGAAAATTGAATAATCATAAGTACAACCCCCTTGCCCCCACCCCCCCACCCCCCTGAGACATAATTATCTAGTATGGAAACATATGGTGTGCCGTAATTGTTTTAATGATGATGGCGAAGAACGGAGATATCGTGTGTGTGTGTGTGTGTGTGTGTGTGTGTCAACCCAAAACACACACATGCATCATAACACTGAGCAGGTAGATAGGAAAAGTAGGTGAGCAAGTAGGTGAGGAGGCAAGTGAGGCAGGTAGACATACAGGTAGGTGAGCAGGTAGGTAGGTAGGTAAGGGGACAGGTGAGCAGGTAGACAGCAGTAAATCAAAACAAGCATTCTGACACACCTGAGCACAATCCTCACGAGCCCTTGGAAACTTAATTTAGAGCCTCCGTGTAAGACCGAGCACACCTTGACCAGCAGGTAAAGTTCCTCACAAGATATCCTCCTGAGAATATCGTCCTTCCGGTAGCGTCAATCATAGCACTATCATCCCTCCCAGCGTTTGGATTTTGTCACGTGCGGGTTCATATTTGTCGATTTTGTTCAGTATGGGGAATAAGACCGTGGTGACCTCTGGCGGCATTACTCCAAACTTCTCTCAACAAAACTCCTGCCGACGCCATCCAGTAAATGGTAGCGGGCGTAATTTCTATAATTTTGACGAGGCATGGATTCTGTTGTTTTGAATGTGTTATAGTTGTGAGAGTTGTGAGGGGAGGACTGGTGGATGGGGTGGGAGGTGGAGAGGGCTGGATGGGGTCAATGGTACCGAGAAGGCAAACCTATATAATTCTTCCCTCCCACCCATCATCTACACACATGCATCACTCAACTCACCACACACTACTTCTCCCACACATATCTCGATTCACAGTCCCTCACACCAAACACTCCTCAACACCCCTCTACCTCCCACATACACACACACACATCTCCCCCCTCCCCAACACCCCTCTGCCCACCTCTCCCACACCTCTCTGCCCCCCACACACCTCTCTGCCCCCCACACACCCTCTCTGCCCCCCACACACACCCCTCTCTGCCCCCACACCCCTCTGCCCCCCACACTCCTCTCCCACCCCCCCACCCCCCATCTCTACCCCATTCAAAAACACAATTAATCGTCATTCCTAATTTATGTTTCCTTCCTCCACTAATTTTATTACCTCCAGACATAATCTCCCTCTCCCTCCTCCTCCCTCTCTCCCTCTCCCTCCTCCTTCCTCCTCTCCTCCCTCCCTCCTCCTCTTCCCTC
Organism: Homarus americanus; assembly: GCF_018991925.1. Taxonomy (NCBI): domain Eukaryota; kingdom Metazoa; phylum Arthropoda; class Malacostraca; order Decapoda; family Nephropidae; genus Homarus; species Homarus americanus. Next base: position 15,302 of record NW_024733742.1, read on the forward strand.
CTCCCTCCCTCCCTCCTTCCCTCCTCCCTCCCTCTCCCTCCCTCTCCCCTCCTCTTCCTTCCCTCCTCCTCCCCCTCCCTCTCCTTCCCTCCCTCCCATTCATTATCTTCACTCCACAGTTTATTATTATCACGTTTCTCACCTTATTATCCTAATGTGCAATTGTTGATTCTCCACTCCTCACCTTCCTACTCCTGTCACACCTCAACCTTCCTCCCTCTGTCACCCTCCACCCAACCTTCCTCCTACTCCTGTCACCCTTCCATCCTCTCTCCTGTCACCCTCCACCTTCCCTCCTCTCCTGTCACCCCTCCCACCTTCCTCTCCCTGTCACCCCTTCCTTTCCTCCCTCTCCTGTCTACCCTCCCACCTTCCTCCCTCCTGTTCCCACCCCTTCCACCTTCCTCCTACTCCTGTCACCCCTTCCACCTTCCTCCTACTCCTGCTCCCCTTCCACCTTCCTCCTACTCCTGTCCACTGCCCCACCTTCCTCCCTACTCCTGTCACCCTCCCACTTTCCTCCTATTCTTGTCACCCCTCCACCTTACTCCTACCACCCCCCAACCTTCCTCCTCCTGTCCCCTCCCACCTTACTCCCTCTTCCTCTCTCTCCTCCTCTCCTCCCTCCTTATTCTCTCTCTCATGACTAATTGTATCCCATCATGAGTGCTAATTATGTTTGGAGGGAGGGAGGGAGAGGAGGAGGGAGGAGGAGGAGGAGGAGAGAAGGGAGAGGGAGGGAGAGAGGGGAGAAGAGGGAGGGGAGGGAGGGAGAAGAGGAGGGAGGGGAGAGGGAGAGAGAGAGGGGAGGGGGAGGGAGAAGGAAGGGAGAGAGGGAGGAGGGATAGAGGGAGAAGAGGGAGGGGAAAGAGGGAGGAAGGAGGAGGGAAAGAGGAGGGAGGGAAGGGGAGGGGGAAAGAGGGAGGAGGGAGGGAGGGAGGAAGGGGAGACATCCACACACACAATTCACCTGGGGATAACATAGGTAAACACGTAAACACACACACACACACACACACACACACACACACACACACACACACACACACCTCAGCGTGTTCTCATCTCTTAAACACAACATCAATCAACGCCGCTCATCCTCAACGCCGCGTGGATAATGTCTTCGTGGATTATGTCCGTTTGAATGATGTCTGTTTGGATGTTCTCTTGGTTAAAAGTTCCTGGTTAATGTGGATAAAGTTTTCATTAACAACATCTTGAAGGATAATGTCTATAGGATAATATCTCTCCTGAATATCGTCCTGTGGATAATGTCTCCTGGATAGATGCAGAAGACGCTACCACACTATATCCTGCCCCCCCCCTCCTCTCCACAGTCTGCTGGGAAATGCAAATCAACTGTAAAATTGTTTCCCCATCTGGCGCTTCTTCCCGCCCTCAGGGAGAGTCGCGTGTGGGGAGAGATCCTGCTGCAGGGGGGGAAAAATAGGTGTTGTATCAGGGGAAATAAGTGTAGTGGGAAACAACAAGGAGACACAAGGATGAGGGGTGAGGTGAGAGAGAGAGAGAGAGAGAGAGAGAGAGAGAGAGAGAGAGCAGAATCTGTGGATCGGTCAAGCATTGTGGGGTGTGGTAAGAGGGATAAAATAGAAGGTTGAAGATACCAGTGTGTGTGTGTGTGTGTGTGTGTGTGTGTGTGTGTGTGTGGTGTGTGTGTGTGTGTGTGTGTGTGTGTGTGTGTGTGTGTGTGTGTGTGTGTGTGTGTGTGTGTGTGTGTTTACATAATAATAATAATAATAATAATAATAATAATAATAATAATAATAATAATATAATAATAATAATATTTAATAATTTATTGAAAGAGCATGGCAGCAAAAGGCTGAAAATATACCTTTACATAATCGGGGAATGGGTACTTGATTAACTAATAATATACAAGTAACATAAGATACAAATATAGACATAGGTGTAAAGGTAGCTATGAACAGAGGTAAGTGAAGGACAGGTGTAGTGATGAATATGAGTAGGTGTAAGACAGATGTAAGAACAGGTGTGAAGGGACGATGTGCAAGGGCAGTAAGACAGGTGTGTGTGGGAGAGCAGCAACAGAATAAGACCCAGACAATCGCCACCATACTCGTATCAGAGAACTAGCGGGTTAACTCCTCAGACGCCGCCACACTTTGCATCAGAATGAACACGATTATTTTTGAGTGTTTCTGCTCACCAGAGGCCACCACTAACTATATCAAGGAAAACTTGTTTAACCTGTCTTCCGGAGGTTGAGGAGGAAGGAGAGAGGAGGAGGAGGAGGAGGAAGAGGGGAGAGGAGGAGGAGGAGGGGGGTCAAGTAACAGCAACAAGGGGAGGAGGGAGGAGAAGGGGAAGGATGAAGGGAAGGAAAGAAGGAAGAGGTAAGGAAGGAGGAGGAGAAGGAGGGAGAAGAGGAGGAGTTGGAGAAGGATAAGCGGCAGCAACAGGAAGAAGGAGAAAGAGGAGGAAGGAGACAGGGGAAGAGGAGGAAAGAGAAGAGGAGGAAGGAGGAAGAGAGGCAGGAGGAAGAGGACAAGTAGTATGAAGAAGGAAGCAATAATTCAAGTGTTATGTCTGTCTCATCAGTTAAGCAAACCTTGAATTAAAATTATCTCCCCAAAAATTATACATAATTTGTCAAGATTTACTGATAACTCAACACACACACCATAAACAAACACTTAGTAAAACACACACACAAACACACACACACACACACACACAGGTCAGCAACAGAGTCATCCTGCGAAATACGCACTGCAAAGGTCCCACTACCCAACCAAATTACAACACCTGAAGCAGACCAACATCAGTCAATGGTATGGTAAGCTTAAAGAACTCTGTGGACTAAACAATATGACACACCCTCCCTTCCTTAGCCACCTCACTAATGTTGACGCAGCTGAGCAAACAAATAACCATTTCGCTACTATATGCCAGACGCTCCCACGGCTTACACAACCCTCTCCTGTACCTACCAGCCCCCCCACTGACTTAGTAGAGAATTTGACGTAGCAAAACGCCTGGACAAACTAAATTAAACAACTCTACCACCCCATTGACTTACCAATGAAACTATTCAAGGAGTTCTCCCGGCTCTAAACCCTCTGCTCCATCATCAATGCTTCTCAGTCAAGCCAGATGCCCAGCTGACTGGAAGACCTCTTATGTATCACCAGTGCCCATCAGCAATACAATCCTTAAATCCTACGACCTATCGCAATCACCCCAATACCCAGCCTAATCTGTGAAAGTTTGTTTGACTGGGCTTATGCTGATATTGCAGGAGTCGTAGACCCTCAGCAATTTGGCAACATGAAAACTTCCTCCACCACTCACTGTCTTGTCAGCTTTCTCGATTACATATACCGCCATCTCGAGAAACGAAAAACGTCTGTAGCTGTCGTCTTCATTGATTTCACTAAAGCGTTCGACATCGACCACAATATAATCATAAACAGCTATTGACCTCGGGCTTCGGAGAAGTCTCGCACCATAGCACAGACTTCCTCAGTGACCGACGCCAAGCTGTACCTTCCGAGGGCTGTCTCCACCTTTCAGTCACTCACCTGTGGCGTCCCCAAGGCACCAAGATGGGACCACTCTGCTTCCTTATGCTCATCAATGATGCCCTAAGAGAAGCCCTACTCGCTGGAAATATGTCGACGACTCCACCATTGGGATCAGCGTCAACAATTCCGCTCCCAACTATACCGCCCTTCAGGATTTATTGGACAGTCTCCAAAACTGGGCCACAACAACCATGTCACCATCAACCATACCAAGACAATGGTTATGCATCAACCTCTCCTCCGACATTGTCCCACCTCCTTCCATTACCCTAGGTCCGAACACACTCCAGGTTGTAGATTCCACAGCACCTCCAGCGTCACCATAGACAACAAACTAAATTGAAACCACACGTCAGTGAAGTTGTCAAATCCTCCAGTTTCCGTCCCACCTCCTCCGCCGACTCAAGTCCTGGAGTTCCTGCAAGCTCCTCAGTGTTTACACAACATTCATACTTCCAAGCTCACCTATGCCTCCCCACCTGGTCTTCCTCCTAAATGCCACACAACGTAAACACCTAGAAAAAGTGCAAAGAGGGCATGCAAGATTATTCTCTCCTTCCTACTCCACATATCAAGAAGCGCTCAACAAACTGACCCTTTCGACTCTCACTGACCATCACCACGACCTCATCTGCAAATTTGGTAAGCTTCTACCATCCCCGACACCGGCTACCACCTGAGATCCCTGTCCGAGAATTGCTGTTCGACAGCACAACCGCATCCAGCCCGTGCACGAACTGAGTCGCTATAAAACAGCAGTCAACCATAAATTATCAATAACATGTAATAAATCAGTGTATTCACTCCCAGTAAACACTGCTCCTACACTGTCACTATGTTGAAATGAACTGTATTTTGAGCTGATCCATCTAAGTTACTATATGTCTTATTTGTGTCACTTATGTCCTTGTATATTATTTGTAATTCGCTACCATTCCCCAAATATGTAACTGTATATTTTAGCCTTCTAGCGCAAGCTCTTTCAATAAACCGTTAATTATTATTATTATTATTATTACACACACACACACACGTCATCACCATGTTGTACTGGGTGAAATTATAGCTATAACATCATTATATCCCAGATTATAGAATTTATTAATTGTATTACTATATTATGACACCTGGTGAATAATATATGGCTGGAAATATGGGATGACAGTAGCCTAGCCTCGTATTACCTATCCCATCCACCTGTCCTATGTCCCAGGAAGTTAATACACGTGTCAGCAAATTAACAATAACTCTCCTTGTGTTACGTATCTCAACAAATTAACAATAACTCTCCTTGTGTTGCGTATCTCAACAAATTAACAATAACTCCTTGTTACGTATCTCAACAAATTAACAATAACTCCTTGTGTTGTATCTCAACAAATTAACAATAACTCCTTGTGTTACGTATCTCAACAAATTAACAATAACTCTCCTTGTGTTACGTATCTCAACAAATTAACAATAACTCCTTGTGTTACGTATCTCAACAAATTAACAATATCCTTGTATTTACGTATCTCAGCAAATTAACAATAACTCTCCTTGTGTTGCATTATCTCAACAAATTAACAATAACTCCTTGTGTTACGTATCTCAGCAAATTAACAATAACTCTCCTTGTGTTACGTATCTCAACAAATTAACTTAATAAACTCCTTGTGTTACGTATCTCCCTTAGAGTGTATACTCCCCTTGTGTTACGTATCTCAACAAATTAACAATAACTCTCCTTGTGTTACGTATCTCAACAAATTAACAATAACTCCCTTATTATTTGCGTATCTCAACAAATTAACAATAACTCAGCATGTTACGTATCTCAACAAATTAACAATAACTCCCTTGTGTTACGTATCTCAACAAATTAACAATAACTCCCTTGTATTGCATTATCTCAAGCAATTAACAATAACTCTCTCCTTGTGTTGCACGTATCTCAGCAAATTAACAATAACTCCCCTTGTATTTACGTATCTCAACAAATTAACAACCGCTCCCCTTGTGTTACGTATCTCAGCAAATTAACAATAACTCTCAGCGTATTCGTGTCTCAACAAATTAGCAATAACTCCCCTTGTGTTACGTATCTCATGGAATTAACAATAACTCCTTGTGTTACGTATCTCTCAACAAATTAACTAATAACTCTCCTTGTGTTACGTATCTCTCAACAAATTAACAATAAATCCTTGTGTTACGTATCTCAACAAATTAACAATAACTCTCCTTGTGTTACGTATCTCAACAAATTAATATGCTCCTTGTGTGTTACGTATCTCAACTTAAAATTAACAATAACTCTCCTTGTATTTGTGTATCTCCAACAAATTAACAATAACTCCTTGTGTTACGTATCTCAGCAAATTAGCCAATAACTCCCTTGTGTTGTATCAACAAATTAACAATAACTCCTTGTGTTACGTATTTCAACAAATTAACAATAACTCCCCTTGTGTGCATTATCTCAACAAATTAACAATAACTCTCCTTGTGTTACGTATCTCAACAAATTAACAATAACTCCTTGTGTTGCGTATCTCAACAAATTAACAATAACTCCCTTGTGTTACGTATCTCAACAAATTAACAATAACTCCTTGTGTTACGTATCTCAGCAAATTAACAATAACTCTCCTTGTGTTACGTATCTCCAATAAATTAACAATAACTCCTTGTGTTTCGTATCTCCTTAAATTATAATAACTCTCCTTGTGTTACGTATCTCAACAAATTAACAATAACTCTCGCTTGTGTTACATTATCTCAACAAATTATGTACTCCTTTTGTGTTACGTATCTCAGCAAATTAACAATAACTCTCCTTGTGTTACGTATCTCCAACAAATTAACAATAACTCCTTGTGTTCATTATCTCAGCAATTAACAATAACTCCCCTTATTAGTGCTATCTCAACAAATTAACAATAACTCCTTGTGTTACGTATCTCAGCAAATTAACAATAACTCTCTTTGTGTTACGTATCTCAACAAATTAACAATAACTCCTTGTGTGTTGCGTATCTCAGCAAATTAACAATAACTCTCCTTGTGTTACGTATCTCAACAAGTGTAATACTCCTTGTGTTACGTAACTCAGCAAATTAACAATAACTCTCCTTGTGTTACGTATCTCAACAAATTAACAATAACTCTCTCCTTGTGTTACGTATCTCAGCAAATTAACAATAACTCCCCTGTTCCTTGTATTTTTGTCCAATAATCCTCATAATTACTTTTCCAATCAAGGAGCAGCGGTGGTGGACAGGTCAAATGCCCGATCTCAATCTCTACGCTATACCATTCCTCGTTACGGTAATTATCAGGTGAATTACAGGTGGAAGTTAGCTACCTGGCCACAACAATAATTAGCAGCCACATGTGGTTCCTGTCCACACATGAGCGCCTGGCATGTGATGAAACCCTGTCTGTAGTGGCCACGGACGCTTAGGCCACGGACGCTTGGGCCACGGACGTTTGGGCCACGGACGCTTGGGCCACGGACGCTTGGGCCGTGACGTTTGAGCCATTGACGTTTGGGCCACGAGACGCTGGGCCACGGACGCTTGGGCCACGGACGGCAGGCCACGGACGCTTGGGCCACGGACGCTTGGTTTGGGGCTAGTGTGGTTAGGACATTACGGTAACCTAACCTAACCTACCTATCTGCCCCCCACTCTTCCTCTACCCCTGCAGCACGATGGACAGTTTAATGACGTCACTCCAGCAAAGTTCATACATCATGGTCAGCGCAAGGAAGGAGGGAGGAGGAGGAGGAGGAGGAGGAGGGAGGGAGGGAGGAGGGAGGAGGAGGGAGGACGAGGGAGGGGGAGGGAGGAGGGAGGAGGGAGGAGGAGGGAGGGAAGAATGTGGGTGTCTGAAGCAAACTTCCTCCCCATGTGTTATGTGGCAGACAGGAGTAGACAGGAGAGCCTCGAGATTTACCTTGTTGTAGACGGGATGAGTATTGACCCAATATACACCTGTCTATGGCTCCTTCACCTGTCACACACCTGTCTATGGCACCTTTACGGCTACTGCTTCCACAACACCGTCTCTCTCTCTTTCTCAGCACCTCTCTCTCTCTCCCCACAATACACAACACCATCTCTCTCTCTCCTCCCACAGCACCTCCCCACCACCTCTCCCCCCCACACCACCTCTCCACACCACCTCTCCCCCCCACACCACCTCCCCTCCCACAGGCCTCCCCCTGCCTATCTCCCCCCACACCACCTCTCTCCCCCACCACCTCCCCCCCACCACCTCCCCCCCACACTGCCTCCCCACACCACCTCCCCCCCACACCTCCCCCCACACCACCTCCCCACACCCACCTCCCCCACACACCACCTCTCTCCCCCCCCACACCACCTCTCTCCCCTCCACCACCTCCCCCACACCCACCTCCCCTCCACAGCACCTCCCCACACCACCTCTCCCCACACCCTCCCCCACCACACCTCCCCCACCGCCTCTCCCCCACAGCTTTCCCCCACACCACCTCTCTCCCCTCCACACCACCTCCCCACACCCCTCCCCCCCACACCACCTCTCTCCCCACAGCAACTCCCCACAGCACCTCTCCCCCCACAGCACCTCCCCCACACCACCACCTCCTCCCCCCCCACACCGACCAAGGACCCTCTGGCTGGCTGTGTTATAACTCATATCAACAATATATTTCGGCGCGTTAAGACACCAACAGGTCACTTCCGCTCAACGCCATGTGTACAGTTCACGGTCAGCCCATGGTAGACACTCCCATAATGAACACCCATGGTAGACACTCCCATGGTAGTGGATGTAGTGTGAATGTTAGTGCAGTGGATGTAATGTAAAATGATAGTGTAGTGGATGATGGTGTAGTAGATGTAGTGTGGATGATAGTGTAGTGGATGATAGTGTAGTGAATGTAGTGTAGATGATCGTGTAGTGGATGATAGCGTAGTAAGATGTAGAGAATTAGCCAGATGATAGTGTAGTGGATGATAGTGTAGATGATAGTCCAGTGGATGTAATGTAGATGATAGTGTAGTGGAGGATAGAGTAATGCATGTAGTCTATATAAGAACATAAGAATGGAGGAAACTGCAGCGGGCCCATTGGCTGTGCAAAAGGCAGTCCCATTTACACAGCCCTAGTGATCATATATCCATCCAACCTAAATTTGAAGCTATCTAGCGTATTCGAGTTAATGATGTTATTTGGCGCTTGTTACAGTGTCCACTACTCTATTTACAACCTAATCAAGTTCATTAACGGTGTAGAAATAGGATTTCACTCACAACGGTACAACCAAAAGTATATTTTTTAGCATTAAACTGTTATTATTTTATTGTGTGTCAATCATCGCGGCATATAACACCACCATCATCACTTTACATATAACATCATCCATCATCACTACATATAACACCATCCATCATCACTACATATAACACCATCCATCATCACTACATGTAACAACATCCATCATCACTACGTTTAACATCATCTATCATCACTAGATATAACACCATCCATCATCACCATATAACACCATCCATCATCACTACATACTTACCATCCATCATCACTACATTTAACATCATCTATCATCACTACATATAACATCATCCATCATCACTACATAACACCATCCATCATCATTACATATAACACCAGCCATCATCACTACATATAACTCCACCCACCATGCGCTACACACTAACAACATCCATCATCACTACATTTAACATCATCTATCATCACTACATATAGCTTACCATCCATCATCACACATACCAACAGCATCCATCATCATTACATATAACACCATCCATCCATGCTACATATAACACTACCCACCATCACTTGCATATAACAACATCCATCATCACTACATTTAACATAATCCATCATCACTACATATAACACCATCCATCATCACTACATATATAACAACATCCATCATGCTATATTTAGCATCATCTATCATCTACTACATATAACACCATCCATCATCACCACATATAACACCATCCATCATGCTTCCATATAACACAATCCATCATGACTATATATAACAACATCCATCATCACTCGTTTAACATCATCTATCATCACTGCATATAACACCATCCATCATCACCACATATAACACCATCCATCATCACTACATATAACACCATCATCATCACCACATATAACACCACCCACCATCACTACATATAACACCACCCACCATCACTACATATAACATCATCTATCATCACTACATATAACTTACCATCCATCATCACTACATATAGCACCGTCATCATCACTACATATAACACCATCCATCTTCAC